>NW_024070193.1:39096834-39167653 GCF_014754425.2 Oryx dammah
GGAAATCCCACAGACAGGAAATCCCACAGACAGGAAATCCCACAGACAGAAAATCCTGGTGGGTTACAGTCCATAAGGTCACAAAGAATTGGTCATGACTGAGCAGCTAAACAACAGCAGCAACTCATTTGGACCGTAAAGAAGAGAGTGAACAGTCATAGGTGTTTGTGAATCAGGAGAGCCCAGATCCATTATCTGTGTCCGCTGCTGCTGATTGGATCATCTATGCAGCAGAGTTTTAGAACTGGCTTGCCTCCATCAGAACATCCAGACCAGAGTTCATAAATGCCTCATCTATGTGGATAAGACAGATGAAGGAAGAAGAGCACAACACTCACTGTGCCCAGGTGGAAGCCACTGCCAGTCAGTTGGAGTTGGCAGAGCAGATGGAAAATATTGACATCTAGAGCAGAGTCTACACAGGGGGCCTGTCCATGCCAGATCCTAAGGATGCTTTTATCTTTTTGGCTAGTGTTTTTGAAGAGTGAGAAGCTTTTTTGACTATTGTTGAAAATTTTGTTCTTTTTTGAAGGATAGCATTATAAATTTATGATTTTGCTGAAGGTTTTTATTACTTGATTTGCTTCAGAAAAATAACTTAGGAGTTTAGTTTATTTGGAGTGATAGCTCTTTTTCAGAATTTGGGCCATTTGAAGATGAGAGGCCTTGATTGACCAGGCCCCTAAGAAACCTGAAATCTGAAAATTTTACGTGCTACTTAATTTTGTTTGGTAAGGACTGAAGGGAATCCCTCCATCTTAAAACAAACTAAAGTCAGAACCAACTGGGATTTTGAGAGATGTTATTCTTCGGTTAGTAAGATTTAACTCTCAAATGAAGCTTAAATATGTCCTTTTAAACTGATGTCCTGTGGGAAGGAATTATGTCTGTAGTTGGAAGTAATTCTGGGTTTGCACTTAAAACTGAAAACAAACTAGTTTTTTGGAAATTAAGGAAAATTGTCCAAAGATTTCTAAAAAGAAAATGAACATAATATGATCCTTGAAATACAGCTGTAGTGTATGATTATTACTTTTCCTAGCCCCTTAAAAAAAGATAGCCTCAGATATGACATATGTGTTCACAGTGGAATCTATGAAGTGCTGAGAAAGAAGAGAAGAAGGGTATGTATTCAGTGGGATAGTTTTCACCCACTAAGAGGAACTTAGACTTGGGAGAGCACACTGTGTTTAATTCATTTCCCAGCTTATACATAAATATTAAAATACAGAAAATCAGAGTAGATTTTAAAATGCCAATTTCAAAGCCTGGAGGCTTTTCCTTTATATAGAAATGATTAAATATGGATTTTTCTATTAGAAGACATTTGTAAGTCAGTATCCTTTTAGAACATTGAAGGACAGAACTAGATAAGCAATGATTTGTTCCTGAACTAGTTGTCATAATTTCTTAAGGTTGAATCTGTTCATGAGTTTCACTAATATTATAGTGGGAAATTTATTTTTTAAATTCTAGATGTGTCCTAGATATGATACACAAGAAGGTGATATTTGATTATCCTGTTTAAGAAATCTTTCTTTGGAAACAATTTCAAATTTACAGAAAATTTGCAGCATTTATATGCCCTCTGTTGAGGCCAGCCATCCCCCTCATTCGCTGTAGCGTCCGTGTGCTGTGCCTGTCACCCTGTAGGAGTGAGGCCTGTGTGCCATGCCCGTTGTTCCGAAATGTTGACATCTGTATCTTCTGAGTTTAGGAATATTCTCTTACATGACTAATTTAGTTGCCAACTTTATTATGTTTAAAAAAAATTGATGTCTCATAGATGTTATCTATCACTATTTTGTCAGTTGACCCAGTAATGTTGTTGATAGTTTTTTTTGCTCCCCAGTAGAGGATCCTGTCTAGGGTCACGTACTGCATTTAAACATCCTGTCTCTTTAGCACCTTCTGTCTAGCCTGAAACATTTTAGAGTTTTGATCTTTTATGACATTGGCATCTTTGAAACTCCTCCTCTCCCCCTGCCTTTTAAATAGAATGTTCCTCTGTTTTGGGTCAGTCTGATGTTTCTTCATGATTAGATTTAGTTTATGCCTTCTCAGTTGAAATACATGGAGGGATGTTGTGTCCTCATGGTAATACTTCTGTGGGCACATGAAGCCCATTTGAGAAGTCCATGTGAAGTCAAGATTTTGTCTTGATTCTTCATTGTATAATTACTTGTTTTTCCCTCTGCAGCTGATGAGTGGTTTGTGAGGTATACTTTAAGACCGTTTAAGGAATGGAAATACCTTATTCCTCATCAAAATTTTCTTCTAGATCTACCTTTCATTTTAAATAATTCCAGCAAAAGTGGGTTGCCATTCTTTTTTTTTAACTATTGTAATTTGAAATGTAAGAGTAATATTATTAGCAGTAACTTCACTTATTAGTGAAATATAAGAACCATAATAATGATACAAACTAGGAAAATGGGTATTAGTAATAAGAATTTTCCAATTAAACGTTCTTGGAAAGAAAAGTGAATTACTTGTATATTTATTTGCTTTATCTTCTCATTTGTCAAATGTGTAAATTTTGGCAATTTAAATGATTTGCATCATAGTTATGTTGTTTAAAAAGAGAGAAGACTGCTCTGCTTAGCATGTGAAAGTAATTTCTTCTCGCTGAGAGGAGAAGTGTAGTCTGAGTCTCTTGTTTTTGCTCCTTATTTCACTCTGTCTCTACAAAGTATCTTGATAACTAAAGCCTTAAAAATTAAGAAGATTCTTAGAGAAAAACCTGTGAGAGATTTGTCAAAGCCTGTATTTTTCCACTTGTGTTTAGAGTTTATTGAATTGGATCAGACTGCTACTGCAGAGAAACAGATCAAGCAGAGAGAAACTTCTCCCGTGTTGTTTGCAGCTTGATTTCTGCATTTGTTCATTTATGAGAGCAACTGTAAAACCTAATCTGTGGCATTTGGAATCTCTATTTTAAAGCACTGAAGTATGGGTATTTCACTGTGTTCTCACAAGTGTCAGATACCGTGGTATATGAGCAGCCAGTGCTTGCATGGTGCATTTCAACCTTAATCTGGATACGAAGAATAAACATCTTCCCCATTCTTACTGTCAGTGAAGTGTCCTTTCACTAGTACAGGTCCTCTGCCTCATGTTTTTGCCTTCCCAGGGTTAACTATTACCTTGGTTCTTCTCTTTCCTTTTCTTTTTGTTTTTGCCTTACTCCTGGGATGCACAGTAATAAATTGAGGTAAGCTCTGTATACTGGAGTTGACACGAATGAACTTTATGGGACAAGGTCTGCTTTTAGCCTTTGGTATACTAATGGTTGGGGGGGAGAAAAAGTCACATTTTTCCTACTCTTGAAGGCATTCATCACTTAACTATATTTTATTCAATTTTAATTTTTTTAACACCAAGAACATTTTATATTGGGTTATAGCTGCTTCACAGTGTTGAGGTAGTTTCACTTGAACAGCAAAGGGACTTAACTATCCATGTACATGTATCCATTCTCCTCCAAAACCCCTCCAGTCCAGGCTGTTACATAACACTGAGGAGAGATCCTTGTGCTATACAGTAGGTCTTTGTTGGCTATCCATTTAAAATATAGCAGTATATTTTAAATGAGAGGCCTGTGAAGAAGCATAAAATAAAAAGCAAAGACATTACTTTGCCAACAAAGGTCCGTCTAGTCAAGGCTATGGTTTTTCCAGTAGTCATGTATTGATGTTAGAGTTGGACCATAAAGAAGGCTGAGCGCCAAAGAACTGATACTTCAGAACTGTGGTGTTGGAGAAGACTCTTGAGAGTCCCTTGGACTGAAAGGAGATCAAACCAGTCAATCCTCAAGGTTACCAACCCTGAATATTCATTGGAGGGACTGATGCTTAAGCTGAAGCTCCAGTACTTTGGCCACCTGATGCAAAGAACTGATTCATGGAAAAGACTGATGCTGGGAAAGATTGAAAGCGGGAGGAGAGGGGGACGACAGAGGATCACATGGTTGGATGACATCACCGACTTGATGGATATGAGTTTGAGCAAGCTCTGGGAGTTGGTGATGGTCAGGGCAGCCTGGCGTGCTGCAGTCTGTGGGGTCTCGAAGAGTTAGACACAACTGAGCAACTAAACTGAAGTGAACTGATGAATAAACATAAAACCATAAATGCTAGAGCGGTAAGTGATTTTGGAGATGGTCTTCCACTTTCCTTTTCTTCTAGTAAGATAGCTTAATCCTGAAGGTAAGATGACTTGTGTGTGGTTAGTAATTAGTGTAACTGGTAATAAGATTCCTCAATCTCGAGGGTATTTTACCATCTTATTTTGCTTCAAATTTATTTCGTCCCAGCCAAACAAATTCTGGAGATACAACCTTGTGACTCTAGGTGTGCATAGTAGCTGCAGTTTCATCCATTGTCCCAGAATCACTGTGAGTGCCACTCATGATCTTGAATTTGTGTTAAGTGAAGGTCAGTTCATATTTGATATGCTATTTAAGAAGACAGGTATGAAAGCATATTTTTATTTCTCTTTACAGTTCTTAAAAATAATGTGACTTCGAGCAAATGGCTTAACCTGTCATTGCCTTGGTTTTCTCATCTGAAAAATGAGGGTATTGTTAAATATTTTATAGGATTGTTAAAAGGATTAAGTAAGTTAATATTGATTAATATTTACTGAGTATTTAGAACAGTGCTTCATGCTATTTAAGTATTTGTTAAAGAGCATGATACACAACTAACTAGTATTTTTAAAACATCTACTTGTTTCCTACATTGCTAGTTTCAGTTTAGTGGCGTTTTGACAGCATAGAAATAAATTCTGTTATTTAGAGCACAGCTGCCAACTGAGTGGCTTAGTCATTCAACACAAGCTTTGAAAAGTGACAATTAAGATTTGACACTAAGAAAGAAGTAGAAAATGCTTCCAAATCTATAAGTTGTTATTCCACAAAATCCATTCATCAAAGCCAACAAATGTTTTTTGAACATTGTGCTGTACTCAGGACATTTGGAATTAAAAACCCAAAGATGTGATTACCTAATTTTCAGCCTTTGCAGGTTATCAGTGGCAGGTGAGTGAGGGAAACTATGGTTAACATCTGCCAGCAGTGAGAAGTGATGGTGAAGAAAGAGATGAGCAACTAAGACAGTTTAGGATCAGCTGAGTACACCGCAGCCCCTACATCATGGTCGCAATCATACAGTTTTACTGCCAGAAGGGCCCTTGAGGATTATGGAGTTTAGTTTTCTTGTTTTACAATTTGTAAAATGACCCTGAAACACCAAGAACACATTCAGTCATATTCCAAGGATTGTGAAAAGTTAGCCAAGTATGTACTGTACTTTAGAAAGCTTTGTGTGCAAGCTGTTTTAGAAGTTTTGGTACCTAAAAACTTCAGCTCCGATTTCTGCCTGCCTTATTAGGTACAGCTTCTTTTCCTAATGATACCAAATAAATGAGGCATTATCTCAGACCTCTCCTCAGATATTCATTAATTAAAGCCTATTATAATTCACAGTGGCGAACTTTAAGAAAAATAATCATCCACTGTTGAGCAGTGTGACCTTGGGAATTTATTTCCTGTTCCATAAAATGATAATGATTGCCTTCATTTGCATCACACAATTTTTTGTAATTGTATAATGCACAAGATATAAAATTTACCATCTTAACTATTAAGTGTATAATTCAGTACTAATAAGTACATTCACATTTCTGTGTAGCCATCACCACTCTCCATCTGTAGGACTTTTTATCTACCCAACCTGAAATCCCATACCCACTAAGCATTAACTCCGTTTCCACCACTCTAGCCTTTGGCAACTACCATTCTACTTTCTGTCTTTATGAATTTAACTACTGTAGGTTTCTCATATAAATAGAATCATGAAGTTTTTGTCTTTTTTGGGCCTGGCTTGTTTCACTTGGCACAGTGTCCTCAAGGTTCCTCCATGGTGTAGCATGAATAAGGTTTTAAGGCTGAATAGTATTACATTGTAGGAATAGACCACACTTTGTTTGTCTGTGCATCATCAGATGTACTCTCAGGTAGCTTCCACATTTTGGCTGTTGTGAATAATGCTGTGAGCATGGTTGTATAAATATCTCAAATTCCTACTTCCAGTTATTTTGGTTATATACTCAGAACTGGAATTGCTGGATCATGTGGCAATTCTGTTTTTAGTGTTTTGAGGAACGGTCATATTGTTTTCATTCTCCCACCCCTGACAACTACTGATATTTTTATTTACTGTTTTCTTTTTTTCATAATATCGTATTGTTGGAATCATGCAGTATGTAGTCTTGCCACATTGGGTCTTTCATTAAATATGCATTTAAGGTTCCTCCATGTTCTTTGTGACTTAGTTGCTCATTTCTTTTTAGTACTGAATAATACTATATTGTCTGGATGTACTGGTCTTATCTGTTCACTTACTGAAGGGCATCTTGGTTGTTTTAGGTTTTAGCAATTATAAACAATGATGCTGTAATCATTTAATGTGTGGATTTTTGTGTGGACTTAAGTATTCAAGCCCTTTTGGTAAATACCAAGGAGTGTGATTGCTGGGTTGTATGGTAAGAGTACGTTTGGTTTTGTAAAATACTGTCAGCTGTCTGCCAAAGTGGCTACACCATTCTGCAAAGCTATCAGCAGTGACTGAGAGTTCCTCTTGCTCCACATCCTCATCTGTGTTTGGTGTTATCAAAAGATACCAGATTTGGGCCACTCTACATGGTTTGCAGTGGTATCTCATTGTTCTGAGTTGCGTTTTCCTGGTGACGTATGGTGCGGCACGTCCTTTCGTGTGCGTCTTTGTCATCTGTATATCTCCTTTGGTGAGATCTTTGGCTCATATTTTAGTTGGATTGTTTTCATATTGTTGAGTTTTAACAGTTCCATTGTATATTTCCAGTAATAGTCTTTTATCAGATGTCTTTTGCAAATATTTTTCCCCTACTCTGTGGCTTGAGTCTGTTTGACATTGTGTCTTGCAGAGCAGAAGTGTTAATGAAGTTATTAGCTTATTTCCTTTATAGAGCATGCCTTTGATGTTAGCTTTGCCCATGTTTTACTCAGGTTATATATTTTGTTCTTTTGTCATGGCTAGTTTTGATATATGTAGTTTGGATATCACAACTAAATCTTCACATATAAATCATATATGTGAAAGTTCTGAAAATTATACTGTTTCACAGGTGTAAATACAATAGTGATTATGGTTGTGTTAACATTTTTTCTGAAATTAGCCCAAATGCCACTGAACAGTAGGGGAAAAGAAAAAGAAGTAGAACATTTTGGGGGTTATGTAGCAGAAATTAGCTTGTGAAATTGGAATTCATTGTGCTCAGTACTTGTAGTCATTTTGAAATGAATGTGTGGCTAACAATTGGCCGATGTTAGGGACTTTAAAATAGTCCCATTTGTTTAACGAGCCCCGTGTTGATATAGTTCATATTCCCAAGTCAGATCATTTGAGAAATATTTCGCAAAATACATAATATATAAAATCAGTATTAATGTGACTCATTAGGTATACTTCACTGGAGGATATAAAGAATGATTTGTTTTGAGTGGACAGACATATGTGCTTGGGTGGAGAGACTTGGTTCAATATCAAGAGTTGATAAAAGGCAGCCAGTATTGTAACAGAAATAATTACTTTCTAAAGTTTATTTCAAACGTGAGCAATGAACCACATTTCTAAACATTCCAAATTCTTGATCTGCTATTTAGAATAATATATAGATAAGCTACAGTAATTGTGTAATCCTAATTTATTTCCAATTGGAAAAAAAAAGACTAATGGAAAAGAATTGAGGACTCAGTTATAGAACTGCTGCTATATGAAATTTGCCATTTCACGTCAATCTAGTCAGGAAAGTGTGGATTTATAGATCCACTTGTAAAATGGACCTTTGTTACACTGTGTAATCAAATTCCAGATGGATAAACATTTAAAAATATAAATAGTATTAGAAGATACTTAATTTTGGTCTCTGACAGGAATGTCATAAACCAAAAGAGAATGGAATTGAATAGAATCCTACATAAAAGGAGGATCATCTTTATGGAAAAACATTTTGTAAGCATTATTAAAAAGCTGACTCAGAAGAGCAATAGTGAAGTTTAACAGTATTGTCAGTATAATTTCAGTACTACAGATAGAAAACTTTGACTGTTTGCTTCTGATTTACTTCTACCTTGTATACAAAAATGTATGTATAGGTGGAGGAAATTTACACAACAGATTTCTTAAGTAGTTGTACAGTATTTTTCTTAAACTTAAAAATATGTAAAATTTGCATTAGTTTCAAAAATATCTTTAAAAGGAGAATGTGAATGAAAAAAAATGCATCTGTTCAAAATCTATGGCTGTCAGGAGTATTTTCTTAAGGTTACCATCACTAAAAAATAGTTACTTGCTTAGCACTGAAGAATTGATGCTTTTGAACTGTGGTGTTGGAGAAGACTGTTGAGAGTCCCTTGGAATGCAAGGAGATCCAACCAGTCCATCCTGAAGGAGATCAGGCCTGGGTGTTCTCTGGAAGGAATGATGCTACAGCTGAAACTCCAGTACTTTGGCCACCTCATGCAAAGAGTTGACTCATTGGAAAAGACTCTGATGCTGGGAGGGATTGGGGGCAGGAGGAGAAGGGGATGACAGAGGATGAGATGGCTGGATGGCATCACCAACTCGATGGACGTGGGTTTGAGTGAACTTCGGGAGATGGTGGTGGACAGGGAGGCCTGGCGTGCTGCAATTCATGGGGTCGCAAGGAGTTGGACACGACTGAGCGACTGAACTGAATGTGGGTACAGAAGTAAAGTTGATGTGAAAGATTATACAGTGTTGCAGTTTTAATAAGTAACAATGAGTCTAACTTCAGATGTTTTCTTTCATTCAGTCAGGTCAGTTCAGTGAAGATATGATACCTACAGTGGGCTTCAACATGAGAAAAGTAACTAAAGGTAACGTCACAATAAAGGTACGTCAGCTTCTTGCCCTACTTGATGTAAATTGTTAGCACAGACAAATTAGGAATTTTTCTGTTTGTTTCTTTGGTTTTTACATGAGTATTGGCAGTTCTTAATTGGGCATGTTCCAAAAGAGTGTAAATTAATTTTTTCCTTCTTTCTCTAATAGATAAAAATGTTTAAGTGTTGAAATGTTCAGTCTCATACAAAACTTTGCATATGGGTTGGCAAAAGTAATATTTGGGATTTAGATGTTCCTAGGAAATAAAAATTCCATCTTCAGAGTGTTTGGAATGTAATATTGCATATATTTCATGAATAATTTATGTTGAAAGGGAGTAACTTTATAATATTGGTAATTTAGTATTGTATTTATGGTAGCAAATACAGTAACCTAGTTTTCCTTTCTTTACTACTAAGCCCTAAAATTAAAACTTTAAAATAGTAAAAAGTTAATTAGTTTAACACAATTTTGTTTCTAGAATAAGTTTGATAGGTTTGTGTTGTGGACTGTTGGACCGGGTTTTAATTTATTTTTATTATTTTTGACTCCTTTGTTCATGTGGGGAGTTTTGCTTCTATAGCCTGAACCCTTATGGCTGTTTTACCCAGTTCTTGTGGCTCACAGAAACTGCTTACTAAATTCTTTCTGTAGCTTATCTAATGAAGCTTCTAATGTCTCATGTGTATGTCATTATGGATGCGTCCAGTGTCTGTAGCTAAATTGGAAGCCTTTTGAAGATAAACATCATGGCTTAAGACCTTTACATACCCCTACAGAGTAGCCATAATAGTGAAATGACTGTAGTTGGTGGTTTTCATATGGATAAAATAATTTTATATAAGAGAAGCACCTAGGTAGGAATATTTTCTATGTTACATACAGAATAATTTAAAGTGATTACATTCTAATATATATACCCCATCAGACAATTAAACTTTAATAGATTCTGAATGAAGAGTTTTTTTTTTTTTCTCTTGGACTTCACATGTGGATGATGTGTGATCATGCAGATTCTAAGAGTACTATTTTTTAAAAATTGGTTTTCAGCATTGGAAATCTATTGGTTAACAGGCAAAGAAAGTATTGCCCCAAAATGAAATCTTTGCTCAGGCAGCACCTATTAGATCTAATGTAAATGTATTAAATACGAATTTCAAGTTCAGAAATGTTCCCAGGATCTTCCAGGTCAAGAGCTTGTTTGAGCTCAAATTTTTCCAAAGCAGTTTGGCTCTAACATTGTGGAGCTGAGCATATCTGCTTCATTTTTTCCCTTCTGTCTGCCGCTTTTTTCGTCACTGTGTTGTTTGAAATATTGTTATTAAGATTTGTCTATCTTGATTTGAAGATTTGGGACATAGGAGGACAACCCCGCTTCCGGAGCATGTGGGAACGGTACTGCAGAGGAGTCAATGCTATTGTGTAAGCTGCCTCCCTTCCACCCCCACCCCCCGTCCCCCATCCCCCCTTATATAGTCAGTTTAGGTCTCAAGGGAATAAGTCATTTTTCATACTTTTAAAGGCTTAATTTTTATTTCTGGCAGTAAAGTCATTTTTAGGTATTTTCTTCGTTTAATTTCCCATTGAACATCAGACTTTAAAAAAAGAAATCATCAAATGACTGTTTTTTTTTTCTCTATGTTGCTAAGAGCTAATGGATATACATGTTTTACTGTCATGTCTTAGCCCCCTAAAGAACAGTCTGTTTCTCTGCTTATTTTATTGATGTATAGTTGCTTAACAGTATTAGTTTCAGGTGTACAGCATAGTGATTAAGTATTTTTGCAGTTTATATTCCACTATGGGTTATTGAAAGATAATGGGTATAATTTCCTGTGCTATATAATATATCCTTGAAGCTTATCTAATTCTGTATATAGTAGTTTGTATCTGTAGGACAGTCTATTAAAAAGTATTTTGGGGTGACAGCCTTTTAAAATCTAGGACTTAATTTTGACCAACAGTTTCAGTAGTGTAAATTAAGAAAATGAAAAGTTTGTTCATTGTGATCATCAAAGAATATGGTGGAGGCATTTTGAGATCACTTTTTTTTTTTAAGTTACATGATAGATGCTGCAGATCGTGAAAAGATAGAAGCCTCTCGAAATGAACTACATAATCTTCTAGATAAACCGCAGTTACAAGGAATTCCAGTAAGTATGGTTAATTTCACATTATATGATTATTAATATTTGTAGTTATATTAAAAGTTTAATTATCCATTTTTGTTAATTACGTTTGAAATTAGTAGAGTGTCTTATTTGTTTTAAAGTTTGGACAGCTTATATTTACTGAGTATCCACTATATGCTGGGCAGTGTGCTATTTAGTCATTTCTTAAGCTGTTCAGTGAACTGTATGTAGTAGAAGCAGTGCTTAATCCTGGGGAAATAGTAGTGAACAGAAGTAGATAGAAACATGCTTCCTGCCATCATGGAGCTTATGGTTTAATAGGAAGCTAGGTAGATGATATGAAAATGGCTTGAATAATGCAGCTCTGATAAGTGCTCTGAAGGAGAGATTTGATATAGTTTGAGAGAAGGAAAGATTCCCCAAGAAGTGCTACTTGAGCTGAGATATGAGGGATGTGTAGGCATGTGAGGGATGTGACAGTTGGAGGAAAAGAGAGTTGCAGGCAGAGGCTCTTCGGCAGGAGGAAGTGGGATTTGCGAGGAGGCTGGTGTCTCTAGAGCACTGAGCAGAGTGGGCAGGTAGAGCATTGTGAGCCTGTGATAGCAAGGGTACTTCAGGAGGCTGTGCTGGGTGGGACTGTGTGTTTTAAATGCTCAGGCTTATCTAAATTGTTCTTGTTTCAGTTTAAAAATGGATTGTACGGGGACTATTCCCAGGTGGCGCTAGTGGTAAAGAACCCCCCTGCCTGTGCAGAAGACGTAGGCGACACTCGGGCTCCATCCCTGGGTCGGGAAGGTTCCCTGGAGCAGGGCATGGCTGCCCACTCCAGTATTCTGGCCTGGAGAATCCCTTGGACAGAGGAGCTTGGCGAGCTACAGTCCATGGAGTGGCAAAGAGTCAGACACAACTGAAGCAGCTTAGCATAAGGAGGACAGTTTTAGGAAGCGATTGAAACAGTTTTCAAGTTCAGGGCAGTTGTGAACTCGTCTTGGCGAAATAGAGTACCATGGATTGGGGTTGTCATAGACAAGGTTGTGAGAAGGAAATAGATGTGGAGGCTATTTAGGAAGACGGTCCACCAGACTTAGCAGGGAAGATAAACAGGGTAATTCCTAGTTCCTGGCTAATATGGTTAGATGGAAGGTGGTGCCATTTGTTGAGTGAAAGAATGCTGGAAAAGGCCCAGGCTTTACCCTCATGACAAGGTCTTGAGGGTCAGATCTCTGAAGTATGTTATCTCAGTTAATCATCACAGTGTACTGAGGTTGATGGTGTGATTCCTCCTGGTAACAGTTGTTATTTGCACAGGATCACATGGCGACCAGTGTATGACACAGCCAGGTTTTGAATCTGTTTATTTCTGACTTCAAGGCCTACCCTTTTTCTTCTATATTAACTAGTTCTGCATGTTGTTGTTCAGTTGCCTAGTCATGTCCGACTCTTTGTGACCCTATGAACTGCAGCATGCCAGGCCTCTCTGTCCCTCACCATCTCCTGAAGTTTGCTCAAATTCATGTTCTTTGCATTGGTGATGCCATCCAGCCATCTCATCCTCTGACACCCTCTTTTCCTTCTGCCCTCAATCTTTCCCAGCATCAGGGACTTTTCCAGTAAGTCAGCTGTTTGCATCAGATGACCAAAATATTGCATACCATAAGTTAAAAAAAAAAAAAAATCTTGTTCCCCGTGAGAGTTCTTAGTAGCAAACAGTAGAAAGCTGTTTAAGTAGAGAGGAATTCATTGAAACAATATTGGGTAGTTTACAGAGTCTTGAGAAGGCTTCCCATAACCGTGTTGAGAAAACACACTGGGACAAGGGAAAGCTGAGCAGCTGCTAGGACCACATCCAGATTGACATCATACAGTAAGTCTGGTGACCCCACGCAGTTTGTGAACACCAGACACAATTGCTCCAGTTGGAAGGTCATTTAGTTGATGCTCCTTCCTTCTGTAGCAGAATGGGTTCAATATTCCTGCTTTCTTGTAAAACTGGCTCTGCATTCAGAGTTTTGGTTTGTAGATTATATGTCCATTCTGTAGCAGAAAAGAAGGCTGGAAAAGAAATTATCTACAGAAGCCACTAGCTTTATTGGGAGGCAGAGTCATAAGGTGGAAGATTTCTTTGTTTTTTTTTTGAAAGACTTCTTAAATGTAGGAAGAGGACTAAGATGCCAGGCAATCCCAAAACTGAGAACTGATCACAAATGACATTTTTTATTTTAAACTCACATAGATCCAGGTTGAGAACCTGGGGTGACTTGGTAAGACTAGTGAAAGTGTTAGTGACTCAGTCCTGTCTGACTCTTTGTGACCCCATGGACTGTAGCCGTGAGGCTCCTCTGTCCACAGGATTCTCCAGGCCAGAATACTGGAGTAGGTTGCCATTCCCTTCTCCAGTGGATCTTCCCACCACAGGGATCAAAACCTGGTACTTACATTGCAGATGGATTCTTTACCTTCTGAGCCGCCAGAGTTTGCCCAAGGGTGCTGAGGTTTGGCTTTTGGCCCTCTGACCCCTATGATCTCAGCATTCTTTCGAGAGCTCCTGGTGCTCCTTGCACTCCGCATCTTTTCTTGGCTCTTTCTTCTTTGTGAGAAGAAGAGTCTAGGGCCTGTGAGTAGAATCAGTCACAGTGTCTGGAGTTGAGGGTGGGGGTGGGACTTGTATTAAGTGAAAGACATAGGTTTGACACGTGTTTGACGAGGCAACAAGGTAGACATGGTGTGCACTTTCTTAGGCTTGGTGAAAGATACAAGTTCTCGGAGGACATTGACTCAGAGTAAGGATGTTATCAAATACCTTGTGTGTACTCATAGTTTCTGCTTTTAGTAAGGCAGAAAGGAGATACGTGGGAAAGACAGAATGGTTATGGGATGCCCCTCTCCACTTTGCTCTTTTTGCAAAGCACATCTAGTAATCACATGACACGTTTGTTCTGAGTTGATGGCTACTGTATTAATCCTGATTCCCAAACTTACCCATTGTCTCAATATTTATACATGATATTTTATAGGATGGATATAGGATTTTAAAGTCTTATTTACATGTTACCTGTTAGATTAATGCCTAACAGATAACAGTGGTTGAAAATCATGCCTCCACCCTTGGCAGTTAAGATCATATTCACATTTTGATAAAGATTTGTTAAGAAATACTAGAATGCATACCATAGACTTAGAATATCTTAAATAGAAGTTGGTAGCCACATATTGAATTAGACATCTGCATGGCATTAATAGAAGTTAGAGTAAATGCTTATTTGAATTATGAAGTGAATGAGATAGGCCACTGGTCATGTAAATATGCTTTTAATACTATGGTAACCTCCTAATTTTACTGTGTACACATGTGAATATGCTTCTGTGACATTTTCTTACATAAAATTTACTCAATGACTTTTCTTTTTAAAGGTGCTAGTGCTTGGAAACAAGAGAGATCTTCCTAATGCCTTGGATGAGAAACAGCTAATTGAAAAAATGTATGTCTTAAGAATGAATGATGGGTTTTTTTTTTTTTTTTTAAAAAAAGCTGGTTCTATTTTGCCCACAAAATATACTATTTTTTGGTTTTGTTTAGTTTTGCTCCATTTTTTAGTAATGATCATAGCCCTGTTTTGGGGTAGATAAACTTGACATACTAGAGAAGTAACCTGTAAAATTTTATTAGTAATAACAGTTTCTTCAGTATAATAATTTAAAAGAACAAGTAATGTTGAGCATAGAGTGATAAGATGACAGTTGTTTTAAAAGCCCAGACTTACTTTCCTAATTCTGCTTCTTACAGGAATCTGTCTGCTATTCAGGATAGAGAAATTTGCTGCTATTCAATTTCTTGCAAAGAAAAGGATAATATAGGTAAGAAATGACTGATATTTGTGGAGAAGTTGATACCAATAGAAGGGATGTCTCATTCTTTTTACTGTTTATTACCTTTATTTCTGTTTACTTGATTTCTGCTATAAAGTACTATTGCTTTTGCCTCAGGTAAAAGAGTAGACATTATACCTTTTAGCAACAAATACAGTATCCTGAATCTGCTCTGTGCTATTTAAAGAAGTAAATGCAATAAAGACATGAGATTAATTATGTACTATCAGCTTATTGCATTTTTGCAGAGCTAGTGTCTAACTGTGCTTTGTAACAGAATGATGTTCTTGAAATAAGACTTAACAGAAGTTGGTTTACAGGCACTGTAAGGATTTTTCATTTATCAAACCAGTATATTACTACAGTATGTTAGCACTCACATATAAGCCAAAAATAACCCTTTACCTACTTAATGTTCTGTATTAATTTCCTAGGCCTGCAAAGTACTACAAATGGGGTGGCTTAGAAACAGCAGAAATTTATTCTCTCAGGTTGAGGAGGGTAGAAGTTTGGTATCAGTGTCAGCAGGGCTGTGCTCTCTCTGATGGCTCTAGGGGAGGATCTTTCCCTGCCTTTTCCTGGCGTGGGGCTGCCAGCAGTCTTTGACCCTCCTTGATTGTAGCTTTGTATCTCCACCCTCTTCCTCTGGCTTCAACATGGCTTTCTCCTCTGCGTGTATGTCTGAGGGTCTGTTTCCTCTTCTTACAAGGACACGTTACTGGACTAGGGCCAAGCCTAATCCAGAATTACCTCATCCTATGTCTGCAAAGACCCAATTTCCAAATAAATTCTGAGGTTCCAGGTGGATGTGAATTTTCAGTGGTCACCATTCAATCCAGTACAGTATCCATAAAGAATAAATATGTCTGACTCAACTTCAGTCTGTTAATTTGGTGAGGGATTATTTAATTCAAGTATATTGGCATGGAGACGATCAGAAAGTTAGAAAAGAAAGAGAAATGTTTGACAAGGTGAAAGGCTTTTCAGTGTTAGCTGCTCAAGTGAAAAGACCAGTGCAATAAATACTCTCTAGTAAAAAATAACTTGGTGACAAAAGCTTCTCAAGCCGTCTTGTCTGACATGACAGACTCCACTGAAGTGTGAAAGGAGAGTTTGATGTGTGTGCCTTGAAGCAGATGGGTAGGAACCTAGGGATTTTCATGGCTCCTTCACTTCTCCCAGTTGGTGGTCACTGGTGAAAAATTTTCTCTCAGTGGGTCACTATAGAAGAAGAGGCTCTCCATCAGGGCTGCATAGTGGCTAGAAATAGTGTGGGCTTTGGAGCAAGGCAGCCTCAGCGTGGAACACCTGGTCCTAAGTTACTTTCTCATTGGCCTTGGACAGCACTTAAACTCCCAGATTTCTGTGTGGTACTCATCTGTAAAATGGGGATGGTGGCAGCAACTTCAACACTCTCTTACAAGAAGAGTGAGTAAAACAGTGAATTGCAGTGTTTAGCTTGTGGGGGACCTCACAGGAGTATATTCGTTTTCTCTTGCTGCTGTCAGTCAGAAGCCTGTCACTGACCTCACTGAGCTAAAGTCTAGGACTAACATTACAGGCGCGCTCCTTCTGGAGCCTGTAGAGGGGAGAATCTTTCTTGGCCCTTTTCTGCCTCTAGAGAGTGCCTGCTCTCTTGGCTCATGGCTCCTTCCCCATCTTCAGATTCTCTCTTGCTCACCATTCTTCCATAGTCAATTCATCAATTGAAAAAGTATATCAGAATACAATGTAATAAATCAGTAGTGCCAAAACAGTGGGTTTAAAAGGTTTTTGACACTTTTTCTTTAGCCTTTATTCAATCTGTCTTGTTTCTCACTGTACTTAACTTTTTTCCCCAGTCATTTCCAGTCTTTATCTCAGCGCCTGCCCTTTTCCCCTCACACCTGCTCTAACTCACTTATAGTACTGATGGTGTTTCTCACTGATTCTGGGCTTCCTTCAAAGACCACCCAGAGCAGTCTGAGCCCACTACATTGCTGATGGACACAAACTCTCCTCTGTTAATTAGATAGAATAAGTGACTTGTTATTTTGGGATCATCTAGCTCATTTGAGAACAGACTATTCCAGCACTTAGGGTTACTTCGTTTATTTAAAATGTTTTTCCTATGTTGAGGGGAACTCTTGTTAAGTTTTAAGCTGTGCCCCCAAGAGAGCATTTTCTTACACAGCAGAGGTTTTCACAGAGGGATTATTTTTCTCCCAGAGACATTGGCATTTTTTCCCCCTGGAAACTCTTTCAGTTGTCTTATGAGGAGAATGATGCTGGCATCTAGTGGGTGGAGACCATAGTGGTCTTAAACATCCTATTGCCTCCAGAGCTGAGAATTGTTTGGCCTAAAATGTCAGTAGTGGCAAGATTGAGAGACCCTGTTCTGTACTAACCATGATTTTTAGTACGTTGTGCGCTTCTGTAAATCCATTACTCCCTTAAAACCCTTATTTTCTGCTGTGACAAACTGGTCAGATACTTTGCTCATTTATGAAGGAAATGCGGGAGAACTGGTGAGACCTTCTTAATGCCCTTTTAGCCCTGTCTTCACAGTTTACTTCAGAGCTCTATGGGCACCAGGTTTGGGATCGTAGAACTCCTGGTTCACTTCATGTTATTATCAAGCTCAAGGAAACGGATCCACTGTTAGCTAGATTCAAAATCAGTTTGTAAAGCCTGTTTATTTGGAGCGAGAAGTGCAACAGCCAAGTTAGTAAAAAATCTCAGAATACTCAATTTCAGCTTTTGTAATATATTTTAGTACCAAATTTACGAATTTTCTAAATTGCTCCCCAAAGTATTCATTGCACATGGGTTGGGTTGTATGTTATACTTGCAGGTTTCTAATGGGGAGCATGAGGTCCCTTAGTTTAATTAGTAATGTGTCCTCAAACTACGCATGAAGTGAAGTCGCTCAGTCGTGTCTGATTCTTTGTGACCCCATGGACTGTAGCCTACCAGGCTCCTCCCTCCATGGGATTCTCCAGGCAAGAGTACTGGAGTGGGGTGCCATTTCCTTCTCCAGAGGATCTTCCAGACCCAGGGATTGAACCCGGGTCTCCCGCATTGCAGGCAGACGCTTTACCCTCTGAGCCACCAGGGAAGCCCTACACATAGGGTAGATTATTTCAGGGAAGATGGTCTTTTTGAAGATGGTTGATACTTGTGGCCTTTTTTATCATAGAGGTAACTACTCTTTCATCTGAATATCTTACTTTTTGCCTTTTAGTCTGGTCTTAAGGATTCATCTGTCTTTAGGGTATGACTTAAGTCCAGTGTCCATAGGTTGGTTGGTTTGTTTTTACCATGTGTTTCTTAAATACTTAAACCTAGTCATTTCACTTTCAGATTTCCCTTTGCCTCCTTTCAGTCCTAGTGATTGTAGCTTTGCTTGTATTACACACTGCTGTCCTCCTTTTGAAGTGCAAATAACCTGCTTCAACATTGTTTCCCCAACTCTGAACAGGTTGTGTCTATTCACATCTCAGCTCTAGGCTCTTCTTTATATACAGTGTTTGGCTTACAGTTTCTGTAATGAATGTTAGCTGGAAAATTGGGAGATTGAATATTATCCAGGCTTGGAGAAAGAGAGTGCTGCTTTTAGTAGGTGCTCACATATCCTTTATGCGGGTAACACATTTTAAAGAACTCAAGGGATAGTAATTCAGTGTTTTGATTTAGCTGCCTTCTTCTGTCAAAAGTGCTTTTCCTGGCTATTCTCAGCCACTGTAGCTTCAGTTGCCACCTCCACAGTGGTATCTCCATTTCTTCCTCAGCTCTGTATAGCTGAAACTACCTGCTGAACGTCTCCATGTGTTAACCTTCGGTACCTCAAACCTGATGTGCTCACTGCCGAATTCTTAGTCTTTTTCTTTTCCACATCTCTTCTTCCTTTAGCCATTGGGTTAGTCAGCAGCTGCATGATAAACACACACTTATTCAGGTGAAAAGATGCTTTCTCACCCTGTGCATTGGGTCAGTCCTATTAGTTCTGTATTTTAAATATGCTTCCCATTTTATTCCTCTGTTCTTACAACACCCGATTTGGTTTAGCCCTTCGTCCCTTTGTTGTTTGTGTTGTGAATGATCAGTCTCTATACCGGCAGCCCTCCCAGGTGCCCTCCTCCGTTGACATTGTCGAACTTGCTACAGTGAACTTACAGTTTACAATAAACAGTATAGCTTCCCTGCTTAAAATTCTCCAATGACTTCCTATTGATTTGAGAATAAAATCCCAACTTCCAAGCCTCTTACAATGGCACATAAGGGTATCTGGCTCTCTCTAGGCCTGTGGTGCTCAACTGAAGACAGCTGTGCTCCACAGGGGCTGTTTGGAGATCCCTGGAGACATGACTTGTTTTCACAGCTGAGGGTGGGGGTGGTAATAATGGCATCCTGTGGTCAGGGTTATAGATGTTGCAAAATATTCTACTATACACGGGAAAGACTCTCCTTTCCACCTTCCTACCAAAGAATATCCAGCCCCCAATGTCAGGGTGAGCTTGAGAACCCCTGCTCTAGCCTCAGTAGTGAGCGGCATCCCTTCCCCATCCTTGCGCTTCAGCCACCTCTTATCACTTGTAATCCATCCAGAGCTCAACACACTTTCCTGCCTTTGTTTATTCTTTTGCGCTTTCTTGTGCCTGGAATTCTGTGAGGGCCATCCTCCAAACCCAAATGTATCATCATCCTCCAAACCCAAATGGAAAGTAGAGAGGGGTTCTCCCATCTCTTTGCCTTCCTGGGACTTCACATACAATACCTGATCTCACAGGCAATCATTAAACTTTTGAATGAATAAAGAAAGGCACATGCTGTTCTGTACACAATTTAACTTTTAAATTGGAGACTGTTCAGTTCCTTGTGTTTCCAGATTAACCTCTCAAAGGTCAGATAATGAAGAAGAGTAGTACAGATACAGATATCTATGTATTACAGTAGTAGAGAGGCAGAAAAGAAGAGGGCAGGCCTGACGTATGCTTTGAAATAGCCGCATTTTAAATATTATCTCTGATATCTCGTTTCTTCACTTTGATGTCTTAACATCTTCACTTTTTTTCCCTCTGTCTTTAGATATCACACTTCAGTGGCTTATTCAACATTCAAAATCTAGAAGAAGCTGAAGCATCTCCTGAAGTCTTCCAGTCCTTCCTGGCTCTAATCCTAGAATTATTGTCCGTTCCTCTGAAGTACTTCCCAGAATATGGTCCTTCCTAAACCCAAGAAATTGCCTTTTTCAGAGTTTATTTCTCATGTGCACTGCTGAAGATGTGTATCCCTAATCCTTCATAAAGAATCAGCTAGAGTTGTCATGATAAAGTCAACACACACAAAAAGACGTCTTATACATACTTGTCTTTAACAGTGTGTAGAGCTTTTTTTTTTTTTTTTAAACAAAACAAAACACACTTTGACCATCTTAAATCAAGAAAAATTGCATACTTCTGTTCTGGTCTTTCTGGGCCAGGTTTTTCTATTGGTTTTCGGTAAATGTCTATCTATGATATTTCATTATAGAGTCCAGTAGCTTAATACTGATTACTGACTTGATACAGCATGAAGTTTCTAGTGCCACACACAGTATTTAGCAAACCTTTAGCCTGACTCATGTGGGATAGAAACATAATGTTTATATATCTCACAAATGCATGTGAAATGTATAATTACACCTTAGGAATTTTAAAAAATGGTCTGCAAAGAGTGAGCAGAGGCACCAGATCAATGTTGTTATTGGTTCTTTACACTGGGAAGATCTTAGGCAATGAATTTTAAACACATTCTGCTCTGTGAGAATTCTTCATCTCCAGAAAGCAGTTGGGGGTACAGGAGGAACTGAGGCATACTGTTTTGTATCTGTCCAGATCATTACTTCTATATTTTTTCTCCTTTTTTTTCTCCTGGTTCAACACACTTTTTTAAGGGGTTGGGAATTGAAGATTTTCTCAAAAGCTTTCATGAATTTAGAGCATTCCAGCCAATATAATAAAACGTGTTAAGAATGTCAGACTGTTCACACACCTGTTTGTTCTTTCTCTGTCCAGTTATTAAACCAGTGTTGCTGCATGACACTCTTAATTCTTGACTTTTTATATCCAGTCATAAAGTTGACTTTCAGCACAATAGGTACTTAGAGACAAAAAGTCTTATTTTTCTCTCTTACCGATACAAGCTTTGGCACTGTTTTGTCTGGTGCCATTGGACATCCTGATTATTGTGACAACTCTAGACCTGCCTGCTTTCTCTGATGTAATCATGCCCAGTGTCCGCAGGTTGTTGAATAATCACACAGAGAGCGGAGGAACCAATGCTGTCTGTTGTTTGCTTCTGTGCTACGGAGATGTGTACAGACTTCCATGAACATGTTTTGTAGCGTAGTGGTCTCCATACACATAAAGGGACATATGAAAACTGGATCACTTGTGAATCGTTCCTTACATAGCCCACTGTAGTAGCTCAAAGTCTGTGGTACACCTGCTTATGTGTTGCCTCACACTGTGTGTGATTTTGTTTCTTTTGTTAAGCAGCACTCACGTAGACAGTGCATTTCCAAACGTGTTGAGCACTCAAAGTGCAGTCAACCGTAAGTTCTTTTAATGATACCAGTTTTAATTTATAGACTGCCATGGCCTTAAAAATATTCTGTACAAAATACTGCACCGTGTTGCACAGACACTACTTGCTTTCCTCCACTCACATTTCTATGAGTAGAACCTCAGCTTTTAAAATTCTGTTCTTACTCTTTGATGCATGTTGCATACTTCCCTGATGGGATGGATGGTTCTGTAAACAAAGGGATATGTAAACTTGCTACTGTATATCAACGCCATTAATGGTCACTGTGAACCATTACAAAGAATGTGGCAACTTGCTTGTGCCTAAAAGGAGGAACCAGAACTAGAATGTGTGACTTTGCGGGGACCGCATAGGTTCGTTTAATTGACCTGCAGCTAAACCGTAATGTGTTTGTGTCTCTTCATTGCTTCCAGCATTTCAAGACATCCAGACACTACTACCAACATTTTCCTGTGCATTAACTTCTGCATGTGAAACCTAACAGTTACCGAACTTTGTAAATACGTGAATTTTTTTAATTTAGGTGGATGCATTTTTTTGTCTGTTTACTGCTCTTCTCAGCTTTATTCAATAAACTTGCATTTTGAGGGTTGTATTGACAGTTTGAACTTAAAATATGCATCATAATGAAAGGTGCTGACACAGTGGAAAGGGGTTGGGAAGATACCATGAACACAGTCTGTAGAGCATGTGCTAGAAGGAAATCAGCTCAGCTTTCAAAGAAGTGGGTCTGTGGGCCAGTTAAAATTGAAATAAGCACTTAAATATTCACAGGACTGACACTGTGATTTGTGGGGTGGGATGGAGGCAATGATACTGCCTGTAATGGGCTTCCCTGGTGGCTCAGTGGTTAAAGAATCCACTCCCAATGCAGAGACTTAGGTTTAATCCCTAAGTCAAGAAGATATTGTAAACTGTCATAATACACCAAATTTAGGACTTTTTGAAAATAAGTGGCAAGAGCTAGTTAAGCATTTTGTAATCCAGTTTTTAAAATCATAACAAAACTATTAATAAACTGAAATTGCAAGACATGTCTCCTTACTGACTTCAGTTCCAGAATGAAACATGGTGGTTTTCCCAAAGAGGCACACTTCTAAAGTAAAACATTTGATCTGTTTTATGTTATCTTTCACACTGTGAACGTGAACATTTATTCCATCAAAGCTATTGGGGAAATGATTTTATGTATTTTTTCAGAGAAGTTCAGCTTGGCTTTTCTTCCATATCCACGTTGTCACTCTACAACCATACAGTGTTGGTCAGTGACGTGTGTTTTTACATTTCTAGGATAGAAGTAACTGGGTATCAGGTTTAAGTTTTTTATTGAATTGGAGCCATATAGTCAAGCTATCAATTTGGTCCTCAGCAGCTTCCTACTAAAGTGGTGTTTTGAAGGAGTGTTTTAGGAGCAGGGTGGGGAGGGGATATAAATTTAGCTTACTTCACTCTCAGTTCTAAGTCTATATTTACTTTCAAAAGTTGAGACTTCTAAAATTAGTCCCTTTGATTTTGTCAAGTAAATGGGATGAATTGGACTGTCTGCTTTTGTGCTAATTGTTTTTGACTAACGAACTAATTGCCTTTGTGTATTCTTTTCCTGTAGGATCCAGTTACACTGAAATGTTGCTTTGGTATTATAATTCAGCCTTTTCAGGGACTGGAGGATTGAGAACTGGAGCCTTGATTCTACTGTAGCTGGAACCATATCTGTAACATGCAGTTGGCTGAATGAATGTGTGTGTATGTGTGCTAAGTCGCTTCAGTTGTGTCTGCCTTGGTTCTATCCTATGGACTGTAGCCCACCAGGCTCCTCTGTCCTTGGGATTCTCCACGCAAGAATACTGCAGTGGGTTGTCTTGCCCTCCTCCAGGGGATCTTCCGGATGCAGAAGATCCACATCTGTTGGGTCTACCTGCATTGGCAGGTGGGTTCTTTACCACCAGCGCCACCTGGGAAGCCCAAGTGGCTGAATGCTTTTCTCTAGAAATGTGTCATTGGGGGAACCACTATATCAGTATGTGAAATATTTTCATTTTGTTCCAAACTTTAAAGGTTGTTCCATCAGCAACATGTACATCAGTGAACATACTTGAAAAGGAAGACAAAGCAAACACTGCTGCTGCTGCTAAGTCGCTTCAGTTATGTCTGACTCTGTGCGACTCCATAGACGGCAGCCCACCAGGCTCCCCCGTCCCTGGGATTCTCCAGGCAAGAACACTAGAGTGGGGTGCCATTTCCTTCTCCAAAAGCAAACACTAGGCTTGCCTGATTTCCCTTCAGTTTGCAGTTCTACAAATAATGCAGCCCATGGCAGGTGCTTCCTGTTGATTAGTAAATATTTTCCACACAATTTCTGTTTAAAATTCAGCTATTAATAAAAATAGGTACTTTTGTAATGGCTGCCTCTTGAATGTTCGTAGGAAAACGAGTCATTGACGTCCCAGACAGACTCAATGGAAAGTTCCTTAATCTGAACAGCCAAAGTCATTCATTATTCCATTTCATTAACAAGTTCTCTCCGGTAAGGTAATTCTGTTTTAAAATCCCAAGGTAGCTGGTGATGTAGGTGATGTAGATTTCCTGGCAGAAATTGGGAAGGAGGGGATACCTAAACCTCATTTTACTGGGACTTGGAGGTCTTGTATTCATCAAAGGATTGTGGTGTGAAAAATTTGTCACCTTAAAATGCTTCCTTAGCTTGGTTCCATGTGCTGGATGGGTGTTTTAAGAGAATGAGTTCTCTTCTTTGCTGTTAACGGTTGTGTGACTGGTAAGTTGCTGAGCTCCTTTTGGCTCTGCAGTTTTCCCTTATGAATAGTAGAGGGTTTCTGCTATCCTTTCTTCCACTAACAAGCTCTGGTTCTAGCAGCCTAGAGATCTGGATGGTGGTGAGACAGAAGGCAGGGAAGAGATGAAAATGCCCGCTGGTCCTGGTATCCCAGTGATTGTTGGTGTTGTGTGTTCCTCCTAAAACAGTCCTGAAACCACAGAAAGGCTTAAATTTCGTAACTTTAACGTAGTTAAGGGCTAGAGATCACAGACATTTTACAGAATGACATAACTTACATTTTGTCTGAAGGAAATGCTGTAGCCACATGGGCTTTGAAAGCCATTAAAAATTTTAAATCATTTCTCCCAGACTGCAAAAAAATATATTCTGGTATACAATGTGGAAAAATATAAACCACATATATACTACCAATTTGGGGCCACATATTTAGAGTGAATATTTAATACTTTATAACTGCTGTGTTGCTAGGGTTCTGCTGCAATTTTTCTAAAGCTTGGAGAAACCTGGGGCAGTAAGAAAATAACTTCCTTTAAAATAGTAAGGTAGGGGGAAATCCCCCAACCAAAATTATGCTCCCTGTTGAGCTGGGGGAGTAGAACATTAACAGATTGCTAATTATAGTATGTCTCCAACCAGCTCTTACATAATCTACAGCCTTCTGTTTTGTACAGTCTGTATTACATAATGTACTATCTTGTTTCTACATTTTAAGAGAGTCCATCTTTTCTACTATTACCCAATACATGAATTAGATGACTTCTTTTTCTACTTGTATAATCCCCTAAGGAAAAAGAAATCATCTTAACCAGTAGCCACTTTATGAAATTGCTAGCTCTCTTCACCTTTAAGAGTTACAAATTTGTATCATTCCTACTTTTTCTGGATGCATCAATAACTTAAGGGCTGGGACATGTGGCATATGAATGGTGGTGATGAAAATCATTTCTTGTTGGAAACGTGCTGTGTTTGATTTAGCAGTTAGAACATGTGGGCAAGGAAGCTCACCACGTTTTTTCTAAGTTCCATTTATTTTCCCAATAATTTGATTTTTTTCATATGTAAGCCCCATTCACCTATGACTGAGTTACTGCTCTTCCACTACCATCCCTCTTAATATCAATTTCTTACCTTTTATGGTGTTTTTTTTTATTGAAAAAACAGAAATATAACCTTTTTGCTTTTATAAACATTACTCCAGTGGATCATTACGTCCACGTGCAGCAATGCACAGAAACATGACTGGGTCAAGGGTAAATGCCTTTGCACTTTCTCTGGGAATTGCCACTTTGGCCCCCTCAGGGGGTGTACTAGTTTTAATTTCCACTAGTCTCTGTCCCCTGAGTCTTGCCAACCTAGTGTGTGGACAGACTTTGAGACTAATGCTGTTACAAGAGGTACGGATGATAATTCTCTAATTCTCTGTCCAGTTTTAAAACAAACGTGAAATTTAACCTAGCTAAGGAAACAGTATTAGTGAATTATGGAGTTGGATCTTTACCAGATCAGTCATGGGGTTACAGGTATTCCCCCCACTCTTTATTGTTTGTTTATTCTCCCTTACCCCACCTTTATAAAGCAAGTATATATTGCTTCAGAAAGAAGCAGTAGTCAGAATTTTGAAAGTCATCATCATCTTTTTTTACATTATTGTTTTGGGGTAATAAATCACATAACTTCTTAGAGGGGAAAAATCCTTCCTTTTAATAGACTATTCTAGTCCTGATATTTCACATAGGAATCTCTGAGACTGCTCTTTAGGGTCATCAAAAGGCCAGAGTTTTTTCTGGCTTTGCAGTTTCAGGAGGCTAGTGTATTGATTCACTCACGCAGCCTTACAAAACTGATCCTCAAAACTGTAATGTGTGTTTACAATTGATATCTTTGAAGGAACTGAAATAGATGTAAGCAGTCATCTTCAACTATCAAAGTCGGACAGAGATTGAATGGACCCTGATGTGTGGAAGCTGGAACAGGTTGAGTTAAATAGAGCTGGAATTAGACTTGATTCAAAGCTTTTTCAACTGTTCTTAGACTATGGTGAGTTTTAACCCTTGTCCTATTTTATACTCTGTTTCCTCCTAAAATACTGCTTTGATAATAGGGGCTTAGTTATTTAATTCATCCAACAGACCTCAGCTGTTTATGTTCCAGGTACTTATATTAGATGCAGGTCTTAACCCAGAGTTCATGTGTCATAATAATACAGCTCAAGCTTCCTAGGTGGATCATTGGTAAAGAATCCGCCTGCACTCAGGACTTGCAGTTCCGATCCCTGGGTTGGGACGATCTGGAGAAGGAAATGGCTACCCACTCCAGTATCCTTGCCTGGGAAATTCCATGGACAGAGGAGCCTGCCTACAGTCCGTGGGGTCACAAAAGCTTCTGACATGACTTAGTATCTAGATAGGGCTCACCACGTATGCAGCACTGTTGTAGGTATACTATATACAAATAAACTTAATTCTCAAAACCATATGTGGTAACTACTATCTTATCACCCTCACTTTACAGTTGAGAGAACAGGTCCTGAAAAATAACTTCCCAAGGTTACTCAGAGGGCAGTGCTAAGATCTGAAGACCTGGCAGTTCGACTTCTGACTCTGGGTTCTTAGCTGTTATCTCTGGTGTTACCCATTTTTCCCATAGTGCATTTCAGTGTTCCCTTTAATTAGTCCCGTGATGCTTTTGTGAGATTATGTATGGGAACATCTATCACAAGACAGTTACTTAAGGAGATGATTTTTAAGATTGGGTTTTCTTGTGTGAGCTGGGTGTTGTTCCAATCTTAGCTACATTTACCTTGAGGGGAGTCTAGTCTAAAGGGCTAGCATGAGATTTTTGTTGTTACTGTTCAGTTTAATTGGAGAAGGAAACACTGTGAGTCTGACCCCTAAATCTTAGGCTGTGCAGGACATTAGCGTCAGCATTGTTGGTTTGGGAAGAGTAGGGAAGCACTAATTTTTTTTCCTTTGAGGGTCAGCTAGTTACAGTGAGTTTCTGGGAATAAAGTGTGAGAAACCAGGGCAATAATTCTTTCTGCCTGGAGCCAACTAGCTTGGAGAACTTGAGCCCCCCCCAACCTGACTTCTTCCTTTTATGGCTTATGGAACAGAGCTTACAAGCTTTTCTGCAAAGATTAAATGAGAACACGTGAAATTATTTTGAAACTCGCTCAACATATATAACTGGCAACTGTTGTCAGTTTGACCATGAAAAGCATCTTTCAAAAGTCAAATGGTTTTTCTCTGGTTATGAAAAAAGATTTGTTTTTGTTAGTTGCTCAGTCATGTCTGACTCTTTGTGACCCCATGAACCCATCAGAATTTTCTAGGCAAGAATGGAGTTCTCTGGGCAAGAATACTAGAGTAGGTAGTCATTTGCTTCTGCAGGGAACCTTCCCTGGCCCAGAGATCGAACCTGGGTCTCCTGCATTGCAGGCAGATTCTTTACTGTCTGTGCCACCAGGGGGGTCCTGGTCTTTGTTAGAACTCGTATCTAATGTGAAGATAGGAGTTATTACCAATGTAGTCTGCAGTTGACTGTGATGAGTTCAAATTTGCAATATAAGTCAGGAAACATACGACATGATCGTTAATATTCTTATTTACTTTGCAAGTTCTGGAGGAGGCAGACCTGAAAGCTGAGGATCAAGACCTCAAGTTGGACTTTCAGCAGAGTCCCTAGGTGTCTTTCACAGAGAAGAATCTGTAGGCAAAATATCCATGCTACAATTTTTTTTACATTCTTTTCAACGCTTGGGCAGGCAGGATTTTGGACAAGAATAAGACTCAGTCAACAAAAAGGGCCTTACTATGTGCCAGCTACCTTGTATTATAATCAGATGTTTCTTCGGGTTCCTTCTTAGTCCCCATTATACCTCCTCTGTGTTCCTAAAAATCCCCTGACCCTGAGAATGTGATGAGTAGGCCACACAACAGCTTCATCATCCTCTTAATCACTCCCCTGGTCCCTCAGCCAGTCTGATTTGAGCTAACCATCAGGCTTTGCTTCTCAAGCTTTTCAGGAACCTCAGTATAACAGGCATATGGTTTAAACTTATGGAGGGCAAAACTTAGCAGACATTTCCAATTCAGCAAACAAAAGAAAACAAAACCCTCATACTGTTGTCATCACATGAAACCAATAATCCTTTGGAGCTGACATTTGCCACCTTACTAATTATGGAAAGATGGTGGTGGTGGTTTAGTTGCTCAGTCATGTCCAACTCTCTGATCACATGGACTGTAGTCCACCAGGCTTCTCTGTCTATGGGATTCTCCACGCAAGAATACTGCAGAGGGTTGCCATTTTATTCTCCAGGGTACCTTCCCCACCCAGGGATCAAACCTGTATCTCCTGCATTGCAGTCTTTTTTTACCTTTGATCCACCACAGAAGCCCATGGGAAGCGGATTCAGAGGGGTAAAAGATTTGACCAGGAATCTTTCCCACACCCCAAAGGTTAGGTCATGACGACAGTGTACAGGAGAGATGGTAGCAGTGGGAGGGGCAAGAAGCGACATGGTTAAATGAAAAAGTGAAAAGTGAAAGTTGTTCAGTCGCGTCCGACTCTGCGAGCCCTCTATACAGTCCATGGGATTCTCCAGGCCAGAATACTGGAGTGGGTAGCCTTTCCCTTCTCCAGGAGATCTTCCCAACCCAGGGATCGAACCTAGGTCTGCCACATTTCAGGCCGATTCTTTACCAGCTGAGCCACAAATAGATACGGTAAAAATACTTTGGTCGTGGCAGTGAAAGTTTGTTGTTGAATTACGACGGATTCTTGGCCCCCGGAGGAGAAGAATTCAATCTGGGGCCAAAGACGAGGCTTGATCGCTCAGAGCTTTTGTGTAATAAAGTTTTATTAAAGTATAAAGGAGCTAGAGAAAGCTTCTGACATAGAGATCAGAAGGGGGCAGAAAGAGTACCCGCTTGTTTGTGTTAGCAATGAAGTTATGTACTCTCCAGTAAATCCAAAGAATGTCTGGAGGTTGTAAAGACCTCACCAGACCTACTCCCATAATTTACATTTTAAGATAACAGAATTAGCCAGAAGGTTTAATCCAGAGACTGTCCTCAGGCAGAATACATTGTTGTTATATAATCCTTGTAAAGAGCAGGTCTACTCCCATAATTTACAGAATTAGCCAGAAGGTTTAATCCAGAGACTGTCCTCAGGCAGAATACATTGTTATATAATCCTAAGGAATGTAGAGAAGAAAAAAGTTTGTCCTTTCTTCCTCCTTGAGAATTCCAGACCCCTCTCTCCTTGGGGACCCCTAGACTTCTTATCAACCTGCCTAGGAAATGACTCTCAGCAGCGGCAGTCTTGACTCCTACCCCCAACTCCTGATCCTTTTAAAAAAGATTCTTTCCTTGACAAAGGCAATATAACCTACCTTAGTATTTCCTGAGATTGACGATTGCTAAAAATTGCTCAAGAGCGCTGGTTATACATACATTCTCGGGAAGTTCCTTTGGACCTCGGTGGACAGGAGCTGGGAATATGGGTTTTACAATCTCTGTGAAAGATTCTTACAAGTTAGCGTGTTTTAATACAGTGTTAAAGGTACAAAATAGGATGTATTAACGAAAAGAAATCAGGACACCGTTTTGTGCAGTCTTAAGCTAAACGGTAGGATCATCACCCCCACCATATAACAGACAAATGAAAAACCCTGCCCTACAGAAATGTCCTTTTCCTCCTCGTTCCTTACGTCTTTTATCTGTCACCATCCCTAACATAGAGCTGGAGTGGTTTTCTTCCTCCCCAGGTCCGCGGGAAACAGGCTCTACACGGAACCGGGCGGGCCCGTGGCCACGTCCTGTCCGGCAGCTGGCTGCTCCCGTGCCGCACTCCCATTGGCTGGAAGTTGCCTTGTCCCGAGCGGGAGCGGCCCCTACTCGCCACGCCAGCCGGTCCGACTCCGACTGCCCAGGGGGCGGGGCCGGACGCCGGGCCGGGGGCGGGGCGGAAGGGAGGGGCGGGGCCTCGCGGCTCCGAGGACGTCCGGGCGGCCTATGGCGCGGTGGGGAGTCCCGGGCCGCTCCCTGCGAGGCCGGGTCGGGGTCGGGCCAATCCGGGCGACTGGGCGGGCGAATGCGGGGACTGGCCGGCCGGGCTCGAGGTGCTAGGGGTGGGGGGACAATGGGCCAGTTCCTGGTGCGTCACGAGGGAGTTCCTTAAAGGGGAAGTGAGCGGAGCTAAGGGGCGGGCGTGGGGTGCGGTGGTCGGCGGGGAAGGCCCCCCGCGTTTCAAAATAATGCCCGCGGCGCCCTCGCGACCATGCAATGGCGAGCGCTCGTCCTGGGGCTGGTACTCCTTCGGCTTGGCCTCCACGGAGTGCTGTGGCTCGTCTTCGGGCTGGGGCCCAGCATGGGCTTCTACCAGCGCTTCCCGCTCAGCTTCGGCTTCCAGCGCCTGAGGGGTCCCGACGGCCCCGCATCTCCCGCCTCGGGGCCAGCGGACCGGCCCGGGGGGCTGTCGGGGCCGTCGTGGCTGCAGCCACCGGCCCCCGAGGCGGCAGAGGGGAGGCGGCGGCGGGCTCCGCGGCGGCCCGGGCAGGGCGTGTGCGGCCCGGCCCACTGGGGCTACGTGCTGGGCGGCCGGGGCCGCGGCCGGGACGAGTATGAGAAGCGCTACAGCAGCGCCTTCCCACCGCAGCTGCGCGCCCAGATGCGCGACCTGGCGCGGGGCATGTTCGTGTTCGGCTACGACAACTACATGGCGCACGCCTTTCCTCAGGACGAGCTCAACCCCATCCACTGCCGCGGCCGAGGACCCGACCGCGGGGACCCGTGAGTAGCCCGCGCCGGCCAGACACCCCGGAGCGCGCGCCGCACGCGCTTCCTTCCGTCCTCCGGGCGGGTGCAGCCTTGGGTCCTCCGGGTTCCCCCGGCGCTGCGCGGGTGTTTAGTTTCCCGGGGGCAGCTCCTGGTGCCTCGGCTCACCTACTTTGAGGTCGCCCTGGGCCAGGGGAGTGCATGGATGGGCCGGTGACTGTCTTCTGTCTTGATTCTCCTGGAATCTCTGAGTTACTGGACACCTGAGCCCTTTTACAGATGGGGAAACTGAGGCCCAGAGATCTGAAGGGACAGTGGCACTTACCGAGGACTGGCTTGGGCTGGGGGCCGGGGGTGGAGGGGGACGCTTAGACATATATCTCTAGGTGAACATCAAATCAAACTGAAATGCAGCTTCAAGACGAGCTCTTATCTCCCCACTTCTAGCCAACTTCCGCTTAACTGTGTAAAAAATAGAAAAATTCAGGAGTTGATCCTGAGAAGGGACTTCTAAAGCCACGCAGTGACTTGTAGGCAGAGCAGGGCTACAGTCTTTCTCCTTTATTACAGGGACTGCTCCTTAGGCTGAGGATGGTCAGGGAGGAGGGGGAGAGAGAGACTGAGTGGTCCAGATTTAGGGTCCTGATACTCAGCGGGACCTTCCTTGCTCTGAGGGTCTGTCCCATAATCTCCCTCACTCTCCGGCAGAGCTGTGAGGACAGGTCTGCCAGTCCTCCAGTTCTGTCAACCGTGTTTGCAGAGGCTGAGCTCAAGGGTCACCGCTGTTGACCTCAGAGTCCAAGAGGACAGTACTCCCAGCTGAGGACCTCCTAGCTGGAGGGAACCACTGTGCCTTGACAGACACTGACCCTGTTAGACGGGATAGGTGACTGTCTTTGTGTGGGTCGCTCCCCTCGGGTGGGACTGGAGGAGTTGGCCTGCTGGTCTCTTTGGACATTTGAGGCTTGTGATTTGCTTCACCTGATGAGAAGCAGCCAAGTTCAGTCCTTAGGTCCTAAAAAGGAACCCATACACTAAAGGGGATTGAAGAGTTTTAAAAATGGTTTGATTATCTACAAATTCTTGTTTTAAATTGCATTTGGAGAGAATGATTTTTCGTGAAGCCATGGGCACATCCGGGGTTAACTTAAAAGGACTGGGCCTTTCTAGAATTGTAGGAAACTGATGAGTTATGTTTTCAAGTTTCACTGTATCAGGCTTTATACACAGAAGTGTATTTTCTATCTCAATTTTTTTGGGGAGAAAATTTTTAACTAAAAAATTTAAAAAATATTACTGGGCTCTTCCAGATTGGAGGAAATTGAGTTGTTTTGCTTAAGTTACTTTCTTTGCTTCCTGATGACATATGCTGATGATTGGTTTGGTTTGACTGTTCAGTGACAGTCTGGATAAGTTGGGGTCAGGTCACTTTGAGACAGATAGATATGTTGCTGTTGGAAAGACGGAGTTAGAAATATCGAAGGGATACTGTATGAGAAGTTGTGCCCATAGGTTAATAATAAACCTTTTGGTTAGTCAGCCTTGGTGTCTTTGAGGAGATGAAAGAGCTCTGGGATTATGGCGGCCTTGAGTAGACCCTGGCCACTTGTAAAGTGAAAAGTTAATTTTTCTTCCTCCTTTTCCTTTAACGTAGCTACTCTCACACTTTAGTATATTTGAGGAAACAGTAGGCCACATTTACATCTCTGAAATAAATAGCCCGTAATAAATATATTCCAGATAATTATTTTAAGCAGCTGTATTCTTATAATTGTTGCCAAGTGAATTCTCATGATTCATGTAAAAAATAAAATAACAATTTGAATAATATGTAAAAAGTACAGAAATGAAATGCGAGTGCTAAACATACGTGTCTTTTCTTTTTAGTCACATTTACTTAAGGCTTAACTTGCCTGTCTTGTTTGACTGGAGATAGGGTGAGGAGTATTGACACGAAATAAATAAAACCGGAACACTGTTTAAAAATAGCAACTGTTTCTGTCCAGCTACAGATCACTATGCAAACTCAGTTCCTCTCACATCCCCAGTTTGGGTTGGAGGATCCAAATTCAGGTCCCTTCAAGTAAATCTGGATATTAAAAATTTGCAGTCGTCTCATGAACCAACAATGTTATTTCAGACCTTGGGTATGTGACCCTTCTTTGCTTTCTGCCCAACGCTATTGCAGTTCAAACAAGAAAGCAAATCAAACCACACCTATACTGGCTCCCACATGGACTGGTTCCTAGGCACCTCTCGTTTAGGATGGCTCCTCCACATTCCTCTTCCTTCCTGAAATCCTGGCCTGTTTAGAATCAGGCTCAAGTCTTTTTTTCCATGACGTCATTGAACTGTTTGAAGATGACTGTCCTTGATCTACTCAGTGCTCCTGTTGGGTCCTTTCCTTGAAGCTGCTGTTCCACGTTTTAATATCGCATGACAGTTGAATAGTGTTGTGAGTTCACCTTCCTTTCCCTGTGTCTTGTCTCCCCAGATTATCAAATCCCTGGAACACAGGGACTGTTTGTTATATTACTTCTGTGCCTACCCAGCACCAGGTAGATTTCTGAACAGGTTAAGTATATGTGGGGATTTTTTTTTTTAACACATACCTTTAATTTTGAACACACTATGTGAGCATTGTTAGCTGTATCACCAGAAGTTTTCTATAAAAGGCCAAAGTTCTCTCCATCTTCTCTGTTCTGGGTTGAGAAGAACCTTAAAAATTCAAAGTGGGATGAGGGTCATGAATATAGTCATACATGATGAATTAAGTGGGTTGCCGTCGTGGTTTGGCAGCCGCTTATGTGGAAAGACGAGCACTTTTGAGCCCAACCTGTTACCGATTCTTAAATAAGTTTGAGTTCCAGGCTGAATGGTGATCAAGAGGGTCTCTACAGAGCCTGAATGGAATCTTGATAGTTTGGTGGTGTTAGGCCAAGAGGCTTTTCTGATGTTTATTTTTTCCTTCCTTCCCCTCTCCGTTTTTCTTTTTTTCTCTCTTGGCACATGTGAAAAGAATGTGTATCAGTGATCTGGTGAAAAGAAACTGAAAGTGAAAGTTGCTCAGTCATGTCCGACTCTTTGCGAACCCATGGGCTGTGCAGTCCATGGAATTCTCCAGGCCAGAATACTGGAGCGGGTAGCCTTTCCCTTCTCCAGGGGATCTTCCCAACCCAGGGATCGAACCCAGGTCTCCCGCATTGCAGGGGGATTCTTTACCTGCTGAGCCACCAGGGAAGCCCTGATATGGTAGAAAATAATTTAAAGGTGTTTTAATGAATGCCTTAGATATTTTGAGTGGATTTGTCTGACTGAATGGAGAGAAGGAAGTGCCAGTTATCACAAATACAGTTTTTCCTGTGACAGCTCTTGTACTGGTTCTTTGTCAGTGACTGCGAGGGTGTTCTATTGAGAAGTATTTTAAACCTGAGTCCCTTTTAGCTATGTCCTAAAAGGAAAAGCACGGTAAAACATGGGACGGAGTACAGGGCTCCAGACCAGTCACTCCTTCCAGGGGCTGGGGCAGGTGGAGAGGGTGACGGATGCCGCAGAAGAGAGGGTATGCTCGGGAAGGTGGTCACACGCAGTTCACCCAACATCTAGCCTGGAGGCTGAGTGATGAGGGGCCCTGTTTTCTGCTGAGATGGGTGGTTGGAGCCAGCTGTTTGTTTCTGAACAGCAGAGCAAGGGAACTAAATATTTAAGTCCAGGAGAATGATCTGGAGTTGGTTGAATTGAGGATCTCTCTGTCTGTTTGCCCTTCTCCAGCTTTTGACACTTCCTATACCCTTTCTGGCTGGCACCATCCTTGAAGTGCAGATTTGAACCCGCAGCTCTTGTCTTGAGAGGACCTTTTACAGTCGTGTACGTGTGTTTAGAAAGAATCAACAGCTAGAAGCAGCAGTGCAGTTCTTCAGCCGTGCAGTGTGCTGGCTTCATGGCTGTGAGACACTGGTTCGCTCTGGTTCCTACATAGCCCCTTCTAGATAGCCTGCTGCACAAAATGTAGGTAAAGTTTTGCTATACATTCTTTGCCCTAGACTAAGTGGCATAAGCAACATAAAACTAAGGTTCAGGCAAGAGAAGATGTGAAGTGTTGGAGCTGTTTGTGCCTGCGCCACGTGGGGCCTGCTTCGGCCCAGCTAAGGCAGATAGGAGGCCTCTGAGAGCAGAGAACGGATTAGGAACACAGAGATGCTTGCTGTCCCCGGGAGTGTGGGACAGGACCCTTTACAGACACCCAAGGAGTAGGTAGCGTGGTCTGGGGACTGGGTGGAAGATGTCATATCGGTGCATCAGTTGCTGAAAATAAAACTAGGGCTTTTTCACTGTGGTCTTTGATACTCATAACCTTGAAACAGTCATCCCGTTTTCCTCCTTACGTACATCTTTTTCATTTCTCTCCTCAGTTTCAAGTCTTTTCAAGCTTCTGCAGTTATTAATACTTCCTGGGTCTGCGGGCATGGGATGGGAATAACTGAGCCCCCTAGAACTTGTCAAACCGACTTGATGTTTCAGTCTTTGGCCATCCCCACCTTTCCCAGATATGTCATTGTCGTCCTGGTGATTTTTTTTAGCGTTACAAAGAACTTGTCAGTTAACCTCGCTGCGGTCCTGAAGTTGGCGTCTGAAGATGATTTCAGAAGGCGCGATGGGTGTTGATTGTGGGGCAGGAGGTGTGTGGGCAGAAGCATTAAGACAGCTCTCCGTAAGAGAAGCCCTGCCTTTGTTTCTGTTAAAATTCCAGCCTGTTAAAACTCCTCAAGATTCATGGAGCTGCGGGGGTGGGGTGGGGGTGGGGGGGATTCTTTGGGTGAGGTGTTAGTGAAACAATGTAGAAAGCAGTTAATTTATTCCCCCGCCCAAAGGACAGATAAGTGAGATGGGGACCGTAGTTGAGGTATTTATTCACTGCTTTGTGTGTGTAATCTGCCGCAGTGTCTGATTTCTGTATTCAAGTTTTAGTTACAGGCAGGTCATGTGACAGGGCCTCTCCTTTTTCATTCCTAATGATTTCGAAATCAGAGCTTTTTGAAGCTAGACAGAGAGATCATCTATAGCGATACAGCTGGGTCTCAGACAGAGCAACGACTCTTGCTTTCCATCTCCTTGCTTCCTGTTCCATGCTCTTTTTTTTATACCATAGTATAAACACGTGCGTCTCTGCTCTCCTGTGACTCTGTAGAGGCTGTCCCTTGTGCGGCAGAAGGACCATTGCCCAACTGATCCATCCACAGGGGTCCCTGAATAAATAAAGGCTTCCAGCAATTTTAGTTTCTAATGCGTGTTTAGTTTTATTGTCTTTTCCCCCCCCTCTTTTAAAGTACCTTTGTGTAATTTTCATTTCATTTCTTTTTCAGCTCAAATCTGAACATCAATGATGTGCTAGGGAATTATTCCCTTACTCTGGTTGATGCGTTGGATACCCTTGCAGTAAGTGTTCGGCCGTATTTATTTATTTATTTATTGAAGTTAATTAAGATATTTTGGAGTTAATACCGTTGCTTCACCCCAGGGATGAGAATTCCAGGAAACGTGATACTCAGAATGTATTCATAGCCGTTGTTCATTTTAATGAGCTTAACACGGAGAGCAAGATAAACACGGAAGGTAAAATGAGAGGAAATGTGATCCCCCTAAAAATGTGGAGAAGGCAGTGTGATTATTTTGGGGAAACCTATTTTTGTCCCAGTTTCCCACTATTTTATTCCTTAAAGGAACCAGTTTACAGATACTGGAGTTAAGATTTCTGAAGTGAAAGTCAAGATCTCCAGGGGAGAAGATCCTCTGAAAGGTCCCACAGCTCCTGACTCCCTGAGAGCAGGTCCAAGCCCTGGTCCCAGCCTCTGCAAGAGGCCCTCTGTGTGAACACTCTTGTGTTCTTTGCTTTCTGAGTTTCGTGTGGACACTGCCCACTCTAGACTTGGGCTGCCAACTTGGAGACTGCCTTTACCTCCTCAGGCCTTATTGGTTTCCCTCAGCTGGAGACCTCGGGACACATTCGCACATGGGAAACAGGCCGGCCCCTGCATGGTTCTTATTACCAGGCTGCCCTGTGCACATGCTCTGCATCATGGCGAGGGCTTGTAATTCCGGTGGAATGTTAAAAAGTTTCCTTATAAACCTAATTTTACTGCCTCTTGGCTCTTCTTCATTGTTTCAGCACACTTTTACCATTAGAAAATTTTTACTCTAGCCGATTCCCAATCCTGCATTTTAACTGTCCTTAAAAGAGTTTAAAACTGTCAGGAGTTAGAATTGGGTAATTCTAGCTAAGTTTGCATGACGGCTGTCCTAGATCTTGACCAGCAGCAAAATTACCAGAACCGGGGGAGAGCTTGGGCGGTCTTTGTGTGTTCTCCTGGGCTCACGGTCTGCAGGAAGTCCAGGGTTGCATGCTGCCAGGCTGTAGTTGCACAGCAGTTTAGTTTCCCTTCTCAGTTTAATTTCTCCTTCTCAAGTGATGGCTGCTGCCTGTCGGTATCCACCGTCACCAATCAGAATAGGCCCAAACTAGTGTTGTTGTTTGGTCACGCAGTTGTATCCAGCTCTTTGCGGCCCTGTGGACTGTAGCCCGCCAGGCTCCTCTGTCCTTGGGGTTCTCCAGGCAAGAATACTGGAGTGGGTTGCCATTTCCTTCTCCAGGGGATCTTCCCAACCCAGGGATCAAACCAGGTGTCTCCTGCATTGGCAAGCAGATTCTTTCCTGCTAAACCTACCAGGGAAGCCACCCAGACTAGCATGTTCACCCTAATTAGAGTTAACTCGTTGAAGATACCAGAGGCTGACTCAGCCTACAAATGTTGCTTTAAAAAAAATCCCAAGACATATATATATATCTAGCTTAGAAAGGCCACCTTTTCTCCCTGAGCCCTCTCATTTGGTCCCATTGTATCTTTATATCTCTCTGCCGTGCTTGTGAACTACAGAGACCTTGCCCCTGTTCATCACTGCACTCTGTCCACACCTCATGGTGTCCGATACATGGTGGGAGTACAAATAGGTGTTAAGAAAATGAATTTTGACACATCTGACATTTCCCAACACAGATTCCAAGGGTGTGCTCCTGCAAAGGAGAATTCTGTTCCCAAATGAACTTGAGAAATCCTCCCAGTCTGCCCACTCTTAGAAAGCCACTGTGGACACCAGCCTTTTCAAGGCTGTGAGTTCTGCAGTAAAGAAGCCTGTGTAATGCTTCTGTCCAACCTAGCTCTTCTTCAGCCTGAGTGAGCGATTTCAGAGCATCATTACTCTGTTCTGTAGCTTCTAAAATGGTAAATTACACTGTGTCCCTGAAACCTTCCTCCTCTGTCTTGCACGTGCTCTGAGCTCATATCAGCATCTGCAACTGCTAACAGATTCGGCTGCTGGTGAACATCTGTAGGGAAACAGACCCATTTCTGTGGTTTTCACAGTAGAAATATCCGGTCTTTGATGTACACTGCAGCCTTCTTTTTCAGATGTTACTTCTGTTGAGGTTTCCCTTTGCTTTTGCTGACATTTTAAACAAACTGTAACAGGTGTATTTGGGAAACACTCAGACAATAGCAGTCCCTTGACTCCTTTATGCAACTTGCAGCAGGATTGCATAATCTTGTTAAAAAACAAAATTAAAAGCCAGAAAAGAAACTGTACTTTCTCTGCATGGAACAGCAAAATAACAGTGAGGGGGAGAAAAAGACAAAAAGATGCACTAGATCAATAATTACTAGGAGATAAGAAACACTTGAAAAAGTAGTATCTGAATGACATCATTTGTTTTTTCTTTCTTTTTTTTTGGATGTGTCCTTATGCTGTCATTATAGTCCCAGGATGGTCATAAAATTTTGAACAGCATGAAAACATTTCAGTTCTGGTTAATTTATCAAATTTTATGCTCAATTTGCACTTCACATAAGAGAGAGAAGCTTGGAATGATACCATATCCACACACCCAAAAATAGGAATCATAATTCTAGAATATTTTTTATAAAGGACGTAAGGCTGGTTACTTGTGTGTTATGTTGGTTTTGAATGGCATTGGCCTTATGCTGTCCTCCCAAAGATAATACCACTATTTCTCAATGTGTTCAGACATCTGGGTAACAAGCAAAGAGTCAGTTTCCCAGATGTTTTAGTCTCCTGGGAGCCAAGCACCCAAGCTGTTGAATTATTTGAGGAACAGAGGGAATATCGTGTTTTTTGTTTCTTTTATTTGGGGATTGGTTTTAACTCATTTCAGGAACTTCAGGAACTGTAATGCCTGCTTTGCTAAATAATCAGAGTGAAGCTGAGGGAGGATGCGGAGGGGTGGTGACGGCTGCTAATGATTTTATGAGGCGTTATTGTCAAAGTTTTGCCGTCTGCAGATACGGTTCTTGAGTTTGGTGGAAATGGGCTTGCCATCTGTCGCAGAATGTATTCTAAGAGATAACTGGGCTTTTTTGTGTTTCTGCTCCCATGAGTGGCAAAACCACAGCACGTACAGACATTCAGATGATGTGGCCCAGCTCCTGTGATCACGTAACCTCAGTGTCATTTCATGCCGTCATAATGGCTTGTGTTCCTCTTTTTAAAGATAATGGGAAATTCATCCGAGTTCCAGAAAGCAGTCAAGTTAGTGATCAACACAGTTTCCTTTGACAAAGATTCCACTGTCCAGGTCTTCGAGGCCACCATAAGGTAAAAGGATTGTCAAACAGACTGAAAGCTGGTCTTGTGTGTGTGAGTGAGGCGAATATCCCTGTGAGGGTTCATGGGCCACAGGGTCCAGCTGGGGAGTCCATGTAGACCTCGTGGGCTCAGTGTCCCCTTTTCATCCCTTTTGGATGGTTCAAAACTGAAACAATTGCCGTTTCAAAGTAATTCCATTTGGGGCTGAATAGAAAGACACTTTAATGTATATTTAAGATAGGTGTCCCTTTAAAAGAGTTTTTTATGATTTCACTTTATGTCTGGTCTCATTTCCTTCACTGTGTCCTAGGAAAACCCCTGTGTATTTCTGAAGAAATCAGAGTTTCTCATCTCACCTACCACCTGCAGAAAACCACTGCTGACCATGTGGGTCACTTTGCTCCCTGTGTGTCTTTCTCTCTCCTTCCTTTCCCCCCTACCCCTCTAACTTCCTCCATCTCTCCCTCTAATGTATTGACTCATGCTTTATATCTCACCTTTTTAGTTTGATAGACTGTGACGGCTTTCCTCTTCCACTGAAACTTTGAAAATTGTATCACTGCATAACATTCCAGATGTAGCATTTATTTAAAGTTCTGAAAAATGTCAGAGTCCACTTCAGCTCATTGGAGGGGACATGAACTCATGGCCCCTGAGGGCTGGGGATGTAAGCTGGTGGCCCCTGTCTCTCTGTGGGCCACTCTCTCCTTTTCTCCTCCTCTTCCTCTCCTTGCCTCTGCACCAGAAGTTGGAGAATTTCATGTTGTTTGGCAGCCAGAGCTACAAAAGTTACTTGGTATTTGTTATCTTGCTCTTTTCTCTTTTCTTGTTTGGCTAAGTTTTCTCCCCCAAGTGAGAGAAACCAAGAGTAGTTTATTAGTACTAAAAAGTGATAGTTATGCTGGGACTGATGAGGCCGCTCCCTTGAGATGAGATGATGACGATGACCAAACAAGGTTATCACTAGAAGTGGATATTCTCAGTAGACTCAGATGAACGGATCACCTTCTCCCTTTCAGTAGTGTGCTTAGCTAGCAATTGATTGTCCCCTGTAAAGGGCCAGAAAGAATGTCAGGGGGTCAGTAAGTTTAGGCCCTCTGATTCAGGCAGTGCTAAGTCCATAGGGGATTCGAGCCTGCTGCCGTCATTCTGAACCGGACTGTACAGCCAACATGATTATTATTCTTTTGTTCTTCCTGTCATTAGGGTCCTGGGGAGCCTTCTTTCTGCCCACAGAATAATAACCGACTCCAAGCAGCCCTTTGGCGACATGACGATTAAGGGTTACGACAACGAGCTGTTGCACATGGCCCATGACCTGGCCGTGAGGCTCCTCCCTGCCTTTGAAAACACCAAGACTGGGATCCCCTACCCTCGGGTAGGTGCACGGTTTCCATGACTCACCCCCTGACTGAATGAACACTCTTTGTTGGTGACTTTATTTGTGGGAGAGGAAATCCATGTCCTTGAGAGAATTTAGCCCTAAATACGATATACATCGGTTTTAACTCATTCAGCCTTTACTGAACACCTGTTGTGTGCTGGGCATAGGACATATCTGACTTATCCTTCCTCTTAAGGAAGTTACGTTCCTCTGCTCAGTCTTCTTAACCCTTTTTACAGGTGGGGTTTGTATCCTGTGCTACAACAAAACAGTGAGGGGACTTTGTCTTCATTTCTGACCTGGGTCCATTTCCCCAGACACCCTCACATGTATACCATAGGAGTTCAGTGTATGTTGTTTCACCGGGACCTTTCAAATAAAGCCTGTACAGACCAGTAAGTTAGCTGCTGATTTAAATGCAAGATCTGGAAGAAGATTCTATCTTTGTGGCGTCTGATTTGCTGAGCCCAGAGCTCCTCTGGGAGTTGAGTCAGGCTCTGGGTAACCAGTGGAGAACTGCCAGACCTCAGGAGCCTCTATGATGGAACAGGCTGTCACGCTCTCGCTGGGTGCCCTTTCTCTGCCAGCCCGAGATTTGTTCATGTTTGCTGAACAGGACTGGCTTCATAGCAGCTCACTTAAAATTTCTACATGATTCCACAGATTGCCTTTGTCCCCCATGCCAAAGCCTGGTGCTGCATAACCGTGAAGAGAACCTGGAAATCTGCTGAAAAGAGGCATGTTAGTGAATAGCGTTATGTGATTCCCCCAAGACTGGCTCTTATGAATAACATGGGGCTCTGATGTTCGTATCATCTTGTTTGTGTGTCTTAAACTCGTTCCCATGTTTGTCCCGGGTGTAGAGCAGGAGGCAGGGGCTGACTCAGCCTGCAGTAAGCTTGGTTCCTTAGTGGAGTGTGGTCGCTGTGACTTGGCCTCCTAGCCACGTGAGTTCCTTGACTGTTGCCACAAATCCTTTGTCTCTTTCTATCCCCAGGTGAATCTAAAGACAGGCGTTCCTCCCGATAGCAATAATGAGACGTGCACGGCCGGTGCCGGCTCCCTCCTGGTGGAATTTGGGATTCTAAGCCGACTGCTGGGGGATTCCACGTTTGAGTGGGTGGCCAGGCGAGCGGTGAAAGCCCTTTGGAGCTTGCGGAGCAGCGACACGGGATTGTTAGGTGCGGGGAACCTGTCAGGGTGGTGCTGAGAGCATCACCCCCTTTCCTTTCCTCTTCTCTGGGGCCCTTCCTCCTCTCCACTCCTTTTTCCTTGTGCCATGGAACCTGAAAATTGACAGCTCAGAGAGGGGGCCCCTCAGTGTTTCTCCGTGTGATTTTTCTCTTAGAGGGAGAATGGAAGTTTTGATGGCATGGAATCATGCTTTTCCTATCTGAGGGCTCCCTTCCGATTTGAATCCCTTGGCATATTCCACTTGAAAATAATTGTTAATGGGAATGCTATAAAAAGAGCTGCCTCAGAGGCAAATGATGTTGCTTCAGTATGAGGTTCCAAATATAGGAATTTAGAGTTAACTGGTTGAGTGACTTTCTCCTTTACAGAAATCTCACTATGTGGTAGTAGGTTGAAAGCCAGATTAAACCAGTATTAGATTTTTCTTTTTTTCCTCCAGAATTTTGGTCAAGACATTATTAAAAAATTATTTCAAACATACTGAAAAATTCAATTTCCTACTGAAGTAGGAAAAAGGGTCATGAATAATGAGCCCCTATGTACTCATTATTTATCTTCAATAATTATTAGTATTTTACTAGCTCAAGATGTTATCTTAAAATAGGTTGTTGCCTCTTATGTCTTATTTTGAGAAATATTTTCTTGTCACTGGGAGGGAACTGGATTGGGGGTCTTGGAGCCTAGAGTGTCATTGCAAAAGTACTGCCATTTAAAAGTGATTTTCGATTATTCCTTCATTTCTCACAAATTTGTTTTATTTAACAACAGGAAAAATAAAATAGTCGCCCCATTTGTCACCCAGTGTCACCCCAAATTGTCAACTTTAAAATTTTCCATAAGCCCTTCAGCCTGTCACATGAAACTTTTGTATACAGCACTTTTAAATCCTAATACAGATATTTTTAGTCTTCCTTCCATTTGTCAAATCACGCAAGAGGCCTTGTACCCTTGCCTCCTCTTCCCTGTGCGGGATGAAGGTACTGAGGAGCCATGGGGCTGAAGTAGGAGGCCTCCTGCCCCTCAGCCCTGGGTCCTGACGAGCTCCACTTATTTTCACAGGCAATGTTGTAAACATTCAGACGGGCCACTGGGTCGGCAAGCAGAGTGGCTTGGGTGCCGGACTGGACTCCTTCTATGAATACCTCTTGAAATCTTACATTCTCTTTGGAGAAAAAGAAGACCTAGAAATGTTTAATGCTGCATATCAGAGTATTCAGAACTACTTAAGAAGAGGGTATGTCTCCTCACTGCCTGTCTCGTTGTTCCATTGAGCAAGTAGAATGTGTCTTGAGGAATTCAATACACAGGCTCTGGTCTCTGGCCTCATTTTCTTGCCTCCTAGTTGTTAGCTGGTCATTTGGGGATGAAGTGGTGTATTGGCTCTTTACGGCTATGTAACAAATTACCCTGAAGCCTAGTGGCTTAAACAGCGAATGTTCTCTCGCCGATTCTCATGAGGTCGCCCACAAGCTCTGGGTGGGGGCTGCAGCCATGTCATGGCTCGGGCCAGGCTGGAGGGCTCCCTGCCAAGCTTCGGTTGCTCCCTGGCTGTGGCCGGAGGTCTCAGTTCCTTGCCACATGGACCTCTCCATAGGCAGCTCATGGCAGCTGGCTGCCCCAGAATGAGAGGTCTGAGAGAGACAGAAGGAGACCCTCCAGAAACTGCCCTGTGCTTCCACGCCCTAATCTGGGAATGACAACCAGCACTTCTGCTGGATTGTTGGTCACACAGACCAAGGCTGGTGCAGTGTGTGAGGGACGGAACAAAGGTGTGACAGCCCAGAGGCAGGGGTCACTAACGGCTGCCACAAGGAGTGACACGTCCCTGGGTTTCTCAGGCTTTAACTGTATGTAGAGCTGTCTTGTAGCACAGTTGTTTTGGTTCACTTTCCAGAGAAGTTAGGTTCCGTCTTTATACTTGATGAGAGGAAGGACAGGTACCACATTTTTTTTTCCCCTCTACGTTTGTTTTCTTAGTAATTATTTTTTATTTTTTTAAATTAATTTTTATTAGAGTATAGTTGGTTTACAGTGTTGCATTAGTTTTTATTATACAGCAAAATGGCGTGTTTGTTAAAAACAATACTGCTTGCTGCTTGTCGGTTGTGCATTCAGGATGGCAGAGAAGTGGCATTTGAAGCTGCAGCAGCTTCTACCCTATGCCTCCTCTCTCTTCCTGGGTCTTCCCCTGTGCACTTGGCATTTATTAAGTGGCCAGTGCAAGTGACAGCTACTGAGTTGCCTGCTTGGTAGGATTTTCTCAGACACATTTCCACCCTAGCTGTTGTACGAACATGCGAGTGCAATGTTTAGGTAAGAGGCTGTTTGGCCAGAGTTCAGTCCTTTTTGCTTTTTAAAGCCCCTGCATTTACTAAATCTAGTGATAATCCCTCAGCTCCTTGCTCTGATGTGCTCCTCCAGGCCCAGGCCCCATAGTGTAGGATTCTATTAGAGATGAGACTCTTGTGCAGAAAGAACTAGGCTTCCCCACTCAGGTCAAAACTGACTCACTGTATAAACCAAATTGAAAGTGAAAGCGAAAGTTGTTCAGTCGTGTCCGACTTTGCGTTCCCATGGACTATACAATCTAGGGAGTTCTCCAGGCCAGAATACTGGAATGGGTAGCCTTTCCCTTCTTCAGGGAATCTTCCCAACCCAGGGATTGAACCCAGGTCTCCCACATTGCAGGCGGATTCTTTACCAGCTGAGCCACAAGGGAAGCCCAAGAATACTGGAGTGGGTAGCATAATCCCTGCTCCAGCAGATCTTCACACCCGAGGAATCGAACAGGGGTCTCTGCATTGTAGGCAGATTCATTACCAACTGAACTATGAGGGAAGCTCTGTACAGAAATGCTTTTGCATTGGCTGGAAAATATACCAAGTTACATGGAAATATTAGTCAAACCTGCATGTCAAAGTGCTTTCTGCAAAGTGCAGTGACAAGTCAATGTGTTACGATGGCCAAGTTCAGAACTTTTGTCTTCTAGTAGGTGTCATCTCGTGCTAGAGTACTGTATTGACAGGGAGAGAGGGTCTGTCTCCAAAGGTTTAAGGAATGTGTTGGGAGCAAAGGTTGATGTTGATTCCACTGAAGTGAAGCTGCTGGGGGCTGATGGAGGAACAGGGCTAGAGCTGTGTCTCTTCCTTTTCTCTGACCATTCTGCTTGGCTCCTCAGTCGGGAAGCCTGTAATGAGGGAGAAGGGGACCCGCCCCTCTATGTCAACGTGAACATGTTCAGCGGGCAGCTCATGAACACGTGGATTGACTCTCTGCAGGCCTTCTTCCCTGGACTGCAGGTATTTCACAGTTCCGTTTGCTCAGTGAAAGAAGTCATTGGAAAGGGTTCCGCCCCCTCTTTTCTTTTTATGGTTCCAGAACATTCTCTGGCTCCTTCAGATTTGGGCAGTTCATGGCATAGTATGTGTCCATTATTCTCTTTGAAAATTACTCCACACTGAATCAGTGCAAAGCCATGCCTGAAAAGTAAAGGGTGTAAAATTTCTGGATGGTCCATCTCTCAGGTGTCGATGCTTTGCTCATGAGGAGTTAGCCTCTTGTCCTCTGCAGTCCTCAGGGATGTAGTGCTGATGGCCAGATGGGGGGTGGCATCTGTCCCACAGGCAGCTTTTGGGTTGGGTTTGTCTCCAGCTATGTTTGTGGATCAGATAACCAGTGGGTGGAGGGGGAGCCCAGGGCCCATGTGTCACATCCTGCCACTGTGAGAACCCCATCCTAGCCTGGGGCCCTGCGTCTTTCCCACAGGTTCTGATAGGAGATGTGGAAGACGCCATCTGCCTGCATGCCTTCTACTACGCCATCTGGAAGCGCTACGGGGCCCTCCCCGAGAGGTACAACTGGCAGCTGCAGGCCCCCGACGTGCTCTTCTACCCGCTGAGGCCCGAACTGGTGGAGTCCACGTATCTCCTCTACCAGGTACTGCTGGGAAGACCTGGAGCAGTTGGTTCACAGGGAGTGCTTGCTGACAGGTGGAGAACCAAGTTACTTCACAGTGACTGTTGGGGTGACCGCCAGCCCAGAGCCTGGTGAGCACGGAGTGTAAACTGTGGTTCCACAGGACAGGGAAGGCATCCACGGTCACATACACGTGTGACCCACATTGTGCAAAGCTGGCTCCTGTCTTCACTCCAGGACTTGTTTCTCCCATCCTTAAAACAGCCAAGAGGCAGATTTAATACTCACTGTTTTCCAAATATATTGGACCAAAGAACTCTCCTGGGGGGATGCATTTCTGTCCTCAGGTGCTGTGGAGCCCTGGGCTGTAAATTATTGAGACGAATGAAGTCTGTTTCTTAGCTGGGAAGGGAATCACCTGGGATTCATCTGAATACCTATTTTTGTTTAATCCTTAAAAAAAAAACAACAACAGTCTTTCTCTTTTGTGAAATTACTTGAATGCCAGAGGAAATGTCACTTTAACTGTGAAGAATCTTCTCCCCCACAGTTTAAGGCAGATATTTATACCTCTGTGCACGCCGTGCATATGTACACACCGAGAGCTGTCAGCCATTTGCAAATATAGCACCAGAGCTGCTCACTTTCTGAGAGGCTGGCCCTCCGTGTGTTCAGCAGCCGTATAATGATGTGCGTAGTGGGCAGGCCCTTGCAAGGAGATCTTACGAGCTCGGCTAGCAGGATTAGTGCTGTAGTTTATTTTTATTTTTTCATTTTGACTGCACTGGGTCTTCCTTGTGGTGCGTGGGCTTCTCTCGTTGCAGAGCGTGGACTCCAGAGTGTGCAGGCTCAGTGCTTGTGGCACATGGACTTAGTTACCCTGTGGCGTGTGGGATCTTAGTTCCCTGACCCGGGATCAGACCCATGTCCCTGACTCGGAAGGTGGATTCTTAACCACTGGACCACCGAAGAATTCCCAGTGTTGTAGTTTAGATTTATTCAATCTTTTTTTTTTTTTTTTTAAACACCAAATCCTTGCCATTTGCTTCTACAAGAGGGAGAAATCCTGTGCAGCTGGTAATTGACCTCATGGGGTAGAGAGACCTCGTGAGTTGTAGGTAACCTGTCAGAGGAGGAGCCAGCCTGTGACTCTGCCTCCCTGGACTCAGGGCCGAGTCAGGCCACTCACGCTGCCAGGGTGACTCGGCACCGTCTGAGGCCTCCCCTTAAGCTGAGGTCTGTTGCCCTTGGGTTTAGGCTCTTGGCTTCTGTCACTTTCTTTCCTCTTGCAGCTTCTACCTCACATTGCCTATTTTCTTAGAAGCCAAAGAAATCTTCGGCTTTACCGCCTTGCCCTCTCCCTGCACTTCTCCTAATCCAGAGACGGTGACTTTGTGGTCATTTGCTTCTGCTGCTGCTGCGGGCTTGGCACTGGGAATGGATTGTAGATTTTCCCAACTTTTAAAGTAGTTTTGGGAGGAAGGTCTAGTCCTCCCAGAGAATTTTTCTTCCCCTCACAAAACCATCTGTGAGCCTGTGACAGAAGAGGCAGCGGCCCCGGGTCTGCGTCCTGGGGGCGATTAGAGAACAGAGTGTGGAGGCCCCTGCAGATGCTTCAGAAGTCTTGCCCGGCAGTTCTTCCCAGCGCTGCGTGTGGAGTGGAGGCAAAGTCCTGTTTTCTTGTGCTCGCAGCTGATGTTTCTGAAGAGTTCTGAGACAACACAGAAACTGGATTTGTCCTTAGATGCAGGACTGTGTCATGGTGGGGATCAGGAGAGCCGAAGGCAGGGGGTTGATCTGCCCTGGAAGCAGGCCTTCTTGCCATCCCCAGTCTGACATTCAAGTTAAGCAGGTTGGAGGTGCACTTTGACCAGAATCCACAGTATGCCTTAGTCCTTTAACGTTCGAGACCCTGTAGGATGAAGTGACCGCCCCTCCTTCGGGGAAGCCGCGTGTGTGGATGGCGTGTCCCAGGCCCCGCTGGATCACACTCTCTCATGTTCTCTCTAGGCAACCAAGAATCCCTTCTACCTCCATGTAGGAATGGACATTCTGCAGAGTCTGGAAAAGTACACAAAAGTCAAGTTAGTTTCCTAAGTTCCTTCCTCTTCCTGTTGACCACTTTTATTTTGAGTCGTTCTGGGGTAATAATATTCTATTTTGTGTTTTACTTTTTAGAACAGACCCTTAATGTTAATTTTGCAGGGAGATTCCTTGCTTTTTGTGTAGTAGAACCTGCCCATTATAGTGTGAATTAAAAAAATTCTTTTAATTCACAAAAAATTCACAAAAAATTTAATTCACAAAAAATTGTTTTTTGCCTTTATTCCTGTAGAGTTCCAGAGGACTCTGTGGGCTCTTTTTAAGTAACTTATTTCCTTGTTATACAAAAAATACATATAGTGAAAAGTTCAGGGAGTATAGAAAATATAGAAGTAGAATATTATCACTGTGATCTCCATGTGCAGAGATAACTACCATTAGCATTTAAGTATAGAGTCCTACACTCTTTTTTATACATTTATATATGTCTGTAATGTGTGTATACGTGTATAAAAACTAAATTTTGTGACCTGCTTTTCTTAACCTAGTAATAAATGAACCTAGAAAATAAATATTTTCTTAGAAAATACTGTTTTAAACCATCCGAATGAGAAGTCAGTCTATAAATCTTGGGACAGGAAATGTAAATCGGTCTTTTGGAATTTGTTGCCGGTCAGTTTTCTTGGTGTCTTGTCACGCTTTTGGCAAACACTCTCCACCACCCTCGGACCCCTTTCCCCACCATTCACCTGATGATTTGGCTGCCAGACCATTTTTTAACGAATTTGCAGTCAGTCAGTTGAGGCTACAAAAAAGGTAGCCTTTAAACCCACCCTATTTTATTTTCCCCTGTGGCGTTTGGTCATTGGTTATTCTGTTAATAGATGGCTTCTGCCTCTTAAATGAGCGAGCATGTGGGAGGGAGCACTGTGGGACTGACGGGACGATTGTTTCGTAGGTGTGGCTACGCTACGCTGCATCATGTCATCGACAAGTCCAAGGAGGACCGGATGGAGAGCTTCTTCCTCAGCGAGACCTGTAAATACTTGTATCTGGTACGTGTGCTGTGAGATTGACCCAGAGTGTTTGATTCTGCTGAAAGCAGGCGTTCCTTCTTTTTTTTTTAAATGGGAGGATAATTGCTTTACAATGTTGTGTTGGTTTCTGCTGTACAACAACATGAATCAGCCATAAGTATACATATGTCCCCTCCCTCTAGAATCTCCCACCTCCCCACCCCGATCCCACCCTGTAGGTCATCACAAAGCATATCCCTGTGCTATACAGCAAGCAGGCATGCCTTTTGCCTTCCATCTAACATACATGAGCAGGCACTGCTCTGTGCTGGGCATCTCACTGGCCCAGGCGTGCCACCCTGTCAGAACAAAAGCACATTGATGTGTCCTCTGTGGTTCCTGGCCTCATGGAGGAAGTACTGCCCAGAACACACACACACACGGAGATCTAGCGTCACACAGCGTGTGGAGTGCAGACAGCAGTTCTTAGAGGACCCTTGTGAGCCTGGGGGTCAGAAGGCTCCTCTGAGGAAAAGAGCAGGGTCTCAGATCTCATTTTCCCTGACACGTGTGTTCCCGTGAGACCCACAGCCCTGCCAACTCTCTGTCCAGACACACATGCTCACCTGTTTGGGTAGAAACTGAACTTTTGGATCTGGAAGAAACCTTTGGGATCATCTGGTCGGTGTTCATTCTTCCCCTTGGGATCTGCCATCTCTGGAGGGAGGTCAGGGGTCTTGCTTGGGTTCTGGGGGTGGTGACGTGGCAGAGCCGAGGCTTGAGCAACCAGTCCTGACTCCTTGTCCAGTGCCCTTTCCACTCGGCTACTCAGCCATGGACACGTGAGGCATTTGCACCAGGGCATGAGGCTGCTTTCTTGCTCTCCAGGCTCCAAAGGTCGGGAGGTCCTGGTGGGGAAACAGCATGGGGAGCTTAGGTGAAGATCTGGAGATAGCCATCAGTGGTGATAGGTTCCCTGTATCTAGTTCAGTGGTTTCCAAGCCTGGGGGCAGCTGGGTTGGAGTCACCCTGTTAAGATTAGAGCCATGTTGAGTTGGAAGGTTCAGAAGCAGGCACAGGAGTGTCATTCTGCCAAGTGGCTCAGATGGTTCTTCCAGACATCCGTTCCTGCAGCTTTGGCGTCTGGGATGTTCAAGGGGCAAATCCTAGAGCGAATGAATGAAGGAGACCCCCAGGGTGTTTGAAGGGAAAGAACTCGGTCTGGTCATGGGGGGAGGGGGAGAACCTGGGCTGGCCCTGTTCTTCTCCTTCGCTCCTGCTGAGTGTTTTTTTCTCATTTGTAAAATACTTGAGATGCCTGTAAGGTTTTTTCCCATCTTGAAGAGATCTGTTCTACATTTTGCCTCGTATGTCATTTTTTGCACACCTGCTTTCTCCCACTCTGACCTGTCCCTACTAGGCTAGGTCTTCTTTCTAGATGCCCTTGCTGCACCCTTCTTCACCCCCATGTCCATTGCTGAAGGAAGGGACTGCCTTGGGTGCCCTGTTCCCACAGAGCCCATGTAGGAATGTGTGTCAGGGCCAGACCCTGGGGGTCCAGTGAAGAATAAGCCACGTACCTCCTTCTCTATGGAGTTTTTACAGGTTAGGGCTGAGGTGGGGGCCAGTTCCTGAGTCCCAGCACTTGAACTCTCAGGGGAGCAGGGTGAGGAGCATTATCTGGGGCCTATACAGACTAGTGTCACTGGGGCCTTAGCCCTGGGCTTTCTAACCTCTAGGTCTAGGTGGGATCAGGGAAGTTCAAGCATCTGAACTTAAACATAACTGGTGATTCTGCCCCACGGGCTTCCCTGGTGCTGCTAGTGGTAAAGAATCTGCCTGCCAGTGCAGGAGACATAAGAGACGTGGGTTTGATCCCTGAGTCAGGAAGATCTGGAGGAGGGCATGGCAATCTACTCCAGTATTCTTGGCTGGAAAATTCCATGGACAGAGGAGCGGGGCTGGCTTCCAGTCATAGGGTCACGAAGAGTCACACTGACTGAAGCCACTTAGCATGCACACTTCACAGCCTGGGTTGGTCTGAGAGCTTAGCAAAGTAGTCTGGACTCACCCCTATAAATTAGTTCCAAACATGCTACAATTGTATCTGTTTTTTTTTCCCCCACTAGCTCTTTGATGAGGAGAACCCAGTACACAAATCTGGAACCAGATACATGTTTACAACTGAGGGACACATTATATCTGTTGATGAACATCTCCGGGAGTCACCGTGGAAGGAGTTCTTCTCTGAAGAGGGAGGGCTGGACCAAGTGGGAAAGTCTGGGCACAGGCCTAAACCTCAGGAGCTGAACGTCATCAACTCCAGCTCCAATGTAAGTTGCTGTCTCCGGGGCTGATTTGTCTGTGGAGGAAGAGAAAATACTCCTCATCCTGTTGTCATTCAGGGGTCCTGACAGAATATTCCTGGCACCCGCAGCTTGGGTAATTTGAGAAGTTTCAGCAGGGGGCCGTTTCTGTAGGTGCTGTCAGGGTGTAAGGATACCATGGGGGCAGCCGCCTGCCAGTGCTCTGGGCTGAGGTGCCAGCAGACAGGGTGGTCACGGGAACCCTGATGCAGAGAAGCCGGTGCCGGGGGCGGCCTCTGGGCAGGAGCCGCTGCTCTGGGTGGGCTTCTGTGACTGTGTGGGAAGGGGGCTGGCAAAGTGAACACAGCGCTTCCGATCTGCTGGAGCTTCTCGTGGGCCAGCCCCACCAGGGGCCCGAGGGCCAGGGAGCCTGTGAATAGCGTCCCTTGGGTCAGGACGTCCCTGGAGGTCCGGTGGTTAAGACTCTGCTCTCCCAATGCAGGGTGCATGGTTGATCAGCTGTCAGGGAACTAAGATCCCACATGCCATGTGGTGTAGCCAAAAAATGTTTAAAGTGAGAGACGTATCTGGCCTCATTTAAAGGGGGAGGGGCGCTCAACTGGGCACGCTTGGACTATCCCCAAGAGCAGTGAGGAAGGTTTGGAAACAAATCCTCAAGTCTTTCCTTTCAGCCAAAGATAGTTGTGTTGATTTGAGCCCAGCAGGATGGTCTGGATGTGGCCGCTGCATCCGGTGATAGAGCAAACCTCATGCTCTCACAATGCATCGTATGCCAGCTCCCTCCTCAGGAAAATCCTCAGTTGCCAAGAGTCCTGCCACCTCCCCCCAGGCTACCTGGGTTAGGGCATGCCCTCTCATCCCAGACTGTACTTTTTCCTTTCGTGACTCATTGAAAGTCTTTATTATCAGTCTCTGAACTAAATCAACAGGCCAGAGCAGAGCAAAGTCCTTGAAATTTCCATTAGGCCATGGAGTGTAGGTTAAATGAATAAAATACAACTGAGAAGGAAAGGGAAGGGCAGGAGGAAAAGTAACCATCAGAGCCAGCATTTATAGAGTTCACATGTGCTGAGCACCAATCTAAGTGCTGAAATTAAGTATGTGAAATTCTCATAGCAGCCCTGGGAGGGGTAGGTGTCAATGTGTCCGTTTCGTAGACAGCAGCAGCGAGGCACTGAAAGGTTCAGGTCACACGGCGGAGCACATGGTGGAACCCAGACTTGGACTGAAGGAGATGCTCGCCTCACAGACCAGATCCCACTGTGCCAGCCGCCAGGGGTGTGGGCCAGTCATTGTGGTCCTGGTGTTGGTTGGGCTCAGGGTCTGGTGCAGACGGAGATCTGCACCCCCCCCACCCCTTCCTGAGTGCTCGTCAGTAGGAGGCTGTGTGAAGTGCTGTTGGGACATGGAAGATGGAGAAATTAGCTTGCTGGCAAGCCAAGGAAGGCTTCACTCGGGAGCTTGATTCTCAGTCACTACTGGAACGATGAGGGGGAGGTTTCAGAGGGACAGGCAGAGGGCACAGCTCCTACAAAAAGCAGGAGCTGGGAGGGAGGGTGGGGACCACCTGAAGGACCTGTCAGTCTGGATCTTGCAGAGATGAGGCCCTGGGCAAGCGAGTTCCAGTAAGAGCAGCAGGAAAGTGTTTTTCTGAGGAGGGGCGTGAATGTATGTGGAAACTGCTTCCACACAGCACATTCGGTTCTCAAACTTAGGTCCCCTCTGAGAGAGAGGGAGAAGAAAGCTTAGCACTCTTAATCATGTAAACTCAGAAAAGCAACAGGTTTCAAATAGCCAAAGGTTTTTTTCTTTTTGCAATTCTGGATCGATTAAACACGCAAGGGATACAGCTTTTAGTCCGAACCATCTGTACTTGCATGCGCGTATGTCTTTATGTTTTTGGCCACACCTTGCAGCATGTGGGATCTTAGTTTCCCAAGCAGGGATCAAACCTGTGCCCCCTACAGTGGAAGCGTGGAGTCCTAACCTCCAGGGGAGTCCCTGGGTGCATGTCTTTAGTTTCCCTGGGTCTCTACATCTTCATCTGTAAATTACATCAGTGGTCCTAAACTGGAGGTACCTGTGCTCCTCAAAGGACATTGGGCAGTGTCGGGGGACATTGATTGTCACAGCTGGGGATAAGGGGTGAGGGGCATGTAGTGGGGGGGCCCAGGGATGCTGTTAACCATCCTGCAGTGCCCAGGATAGGCCCAAAGAGTCCACAGTGCTAGGATGAGAAACCCCAGGGGAGGTCATCTGGTCACCCCTTCTGAGGGATTAACACACAGGGTTTTAACTCATTCAAATGGTACTTCATTGATTTTCTTTCCAGTGCAATCGGGTTCCTGATGAGCGGCGATACGCCCTGCCCCTGAAGAGCATCTACATGCGGCAGATTGACCAGATGGTGGGCCTGATTTGATCTGCCCTCCCCCGTGTGGTCTCCATCTGAAACCGGGCCCCAAACAGCTGAACCCCGGGCCAGGCCGAGACCCAACCCGAAGTGGAGGAGGATGGAAGTCTGGCCATCCATGATGGTGTAGGAATTTCTTTCCAGCTCCCCGCGCACATCTGGTAGATCCTTGCACACTTTAGTGTTTCTCTTCTGTTCAATAAAATGCCGTTTGTCTTAAGGATATGCTTTGAAGTGGAAAGGTACGTAGAAGTTGGCCTCTTACGATGTGCTCCGTGGACAGGGTGTCTTTGGCTGGATCCTAAGAGCTTCCTACTTCGGGGTCTGTCGAGTCAAGTCTCCTCTGCCTGTGCTCGTGTGACTGCAGCCTGACTACCTCTCCACTGGAGGATTGTGAATGAATTTCTGTGCAACAGGTCCTGCGGCTCCCCTGACTACTCTGTTTATTCCATTTTGTTATCCCCTCTCTGGATCGCTGGGCTCCTTCCCAGGTCTCCTCCCTGGGACTGTCAGTCGCGTGGGGAAAAATCCAGTTATACGTCTGTGCCCCGTGTGATTGTCACAGTGACAAGATTATCTGCTCACAAAGGAAGCCGAAGTCTAACAGGCAGTCTCTTAGGCTGTCGCGTCACCGTTCAAGAGCCTAGCAAGTAGGTCTTCCAGGTGGTGGTCTCTGTTTCCCATGAGCTTACCTGAGGATCTACCACGGTTTCAGAACCAGGTGCCTTTTAGGGAGAGAAAAATACCTGTGATCATTTGAGTCTTATATCTGCCAACCAAGGATTCTCAGTTCTGACCGTGTTTGGGTTGGGATTGTTTTGTTTTCGTTTCCTGTGTCTAGTGCCAATTAGCCAAGTCAGGGAGAAAGAAACGACCAAATGACTTCCTGGTGTCCTTGAGCCGTTTCTCTGTGTAATACAGGCTTTCGATTAGTGCCTTACATTTTTGTTTGGGCCACTGGATGTCACAGCTGCTGCTATGGTTTTAGCAGGCTTGTTTCGTATTGCTCCATGGTGAGACCACAGTGAAAGGGGGATAGGATGGCATATCAGGTAGGTAGATTCTGAAAACTTCTTGGCCCATCCCTGCCTTTCAGCCTGCTATTTTAAGCAAGCATATATACGAAGGAAGTCGTGCTAAAGCACCTCTCTTCTTTGTTGTCATTATTTCCCTAGCGAGAATGGAGTATGTCTCTTTGAACTTGTGCAGAGTGCTCAGAGAAAGCAGAGGTGGGCTTGAACCCTGTACTTGGCTTCCCTGTAGCGTCAGAGGTTGAAACGAATCTCCGCAGAGAGGGTAGGAAGTCTCTTCAAAACCTCCAACTTCACCTGTCGTGTGTGGTGCCCCTGTTACTGCTGGCACACTTCAAATGATTTTATTTTAGTCTTTTTAAAGCTAGAAGAGAGGGCTGCGTAAGCCGTTGCATTTCCTTCTAAAAGAGAGGAGTTTTATTCTTCTTGAAAACTTGTGTTACTGTTTTTTAAAATGGGTATATAATTCAGTTCTTTGAGATTTCTAGAAAAGGGATTTTCAGTAATAAATGTCACAGTAATCAATGTCTGTCTTTTTAACATTTACTGTGCAAATTGTTTTAAAGGAAAAAAAAACACATCAAATGCTTCTTATTTTACATTTTTTCTTCATTTTAGAAGCATTCTGTTTATCACACTGTCTGACCTACTGAATAGAAAATTTTCTTTGAGAATATCCTATATATTTTCAATGCTTCATTGAAACCAAAATATCCCATTTAAATACACACACATGCACAAGTGGCCCTGCGCCTTTTCTCCAGGTATGCCAAGATGGGACTATCAGTGAGCCTCTTGGGAGAATGGGGCACCTCAGGGAAGAAAGTGGGCCCTCCGTGATCACGCGGTGGTGTGATCACACCCGCACGACCCTCTCCTGTGGGCTCAGGCATCCCATCGCCCCTCCCACTCTGGACCAGGGGCCAGGGCCTGAGTGTTTCAGAAGCATCTCAGGGCCACAGGTTGACGGAAGACATGTTCCCTCTCAGCTTCCAGGTCCTGGACTTGTACCGGTTGTGAGTCCGAGGGTGAGGGGCTCATTCTCACCCTGGTTGCCAAGCTTTCAGGTTGCCCTCAGTGAATAGATGCCAGAATGCCATCTCTTGCTAGTTACAAGAGAAAGTTCTCTGAGCCACATTCAAATCTTGCTTTCTTTTTGAAGATCAGAATGTCGACAATTGTGATGTATCCTACAGGGTTTTTGCTGTTCCTTCTATTCTGTGTTAGAAGAGATCAGGGAGGGGAGGGCTGAGGAGAGGAGTGTCAGGGGAAGTCCCTTGCTCTGTGACTTGCCCTGGGAACACCCTGATGCCAACCATTCCACGCTTTGGAACAGCCCGCACCATCCTCGTATTCCCAGGTGCAGCTCGTGTCTAAAGACTCCGCTTTAGTTGACTCAGTGAAAGTGGTTTTGCCAAACCTTTGTGGGAAGCTGCCTTACAGCTACCTTTGTGGGTTGAGTTGAAATCTATCCCCCCAGAGTTCTAAATCGTTCCAGGGCAGGCTTCGTGGGTTGAGATGGTATAACTGAGGGATTCTGTTTCCTGGAGGAGGAGGAGGTGGTGAGGAAAGTGTTTGCTAGGTCTCTGATTGTCCTGGCCTGGGTGAAAATCAGCTTCCATGTTCAAGTCTGTCCTTCAGAGCTTCTGCATCCCCAGGTTCTGAGGCTGTCCTGGGTCACAGGGCAAGAGCACACACTTCAGTAGTTTTCTAGGTAGTTATGCTCCAGGATGGTGTCTGTGCAGGTGGAAGTTAGTCTCTAGCTCTCTGGCTGGATAAGTGCCATGGTGCAGTCTGAGGGTCTCAGCTGAATTCCTCTCTTACCTCCACGCCGTGTCCCCCACCAAAGAAAAACACCCCTCAGCCATTTTCTTAGTTCACTTGATTGAATGATTGCAAATTGTCATCTTTTGCTTTGGGTTTCACAGACGCAGTATCAGACATTCCTTTTTCCAGAGGTCTTTCTCTTTTGCTGATTTCAAATTTAATGCTGGTTAACAGGTCGGGCTGGATGATTGCCCTAGCCCTGCAGTGGCTGAGCAGGAACTTTAGGGAAAAAAAAAAAAATCTTGATCTTTCTTTCCTTTTGCATTCCCAGACATCCAGCTCTTTCTCTAGTGCCTGTTCCTGCAGGGCAGGGACTCTTGTGAAAGTGAGAAGAGGGGGGTGTCTGGGCTGTGTCTCCAGGTTTTACAGGGCTCAGGGTTGTGTTCCCAACTTGAATCTGGATGTGAATCTGGCGAGTGTCAAGTACCTGTGGACCTTCCCAATTCATTATCCCCTTCCCTCTTTCTGAGAGGCAGAGAAGTAATATTTTGAAAGGTATTTTTAGTTTTAAATAGCAAAACACAAGCTGTATTTTTTATTTATTATGCCCAAGAAAGGGAAATCTGTTTTTACAAAAGGACAAAAATCTAGAGTTGGAATCTCTGGGAAAACCTATTGAAATACACAAATGCTTCTGTCTGTAATGTGCAATATGCTTTGCAACTATAGATGATATTTTATGTGTAATCTGTAAATAAGAAATGTATTTAAATTAAAAGGGAGCTTTTTGTAAAAGGACCAAATGTTCTTTTATAAATGTACTAAGAAATATCTTGCTCTTGGAAATTTATTAGGATTTTTATGAGTAATTTTTATTAAAATAATTCTTTTTTTTTTTGAGTTGTCATTTTGTTTCTCTTTTATGTACTTACATATGCACATTATATAGAGGGCTAACATGAGGAGCAAAGTCTTTAAGGGAAACATAAAACTGGATGAATAAAAACTTTGTTTTGTTTTTTTACAGCTCGGCCCTGACTAATACCACTCCAGTTTGTCTGCCACGCCATGATTTAACCGTCCTTCACATATGGGTCAGAACCACTTTTGGTGACCTTTGTTCTGTCTCTACCCTCTTTACCTTGGCCTCTTTCTCCCAGGCACTGACTTACTTGCAATTCTTGCTGTCATTTATCCAAGTCTTTCTAGAGCCTGGAAGCAGTTCTCTCTGTTACCTTAAGCACGGCAGTTCCTTTCTCCCAACTTCTTACAGGTTAAGATGGGATTCACAGTCCAGAGGAAGCAGGAGCCAGGAGGGTTTCGGAGGGATGGCCCCTGTGCCTACTGCTGCCTGAGTCATGACAGTGTCTAGAAGAGGTTGCTGATTTGGCCCCTGTGAGATCCTGCCAACGCTGTTATGTGTCATGGCAATTTTGATGGGCCTTTGTAAAAATCATGAATTGCTACAGGGTAAAGGGTAGTCTCGAGATGGAAAGTGCCTGCTGATACCGGAATGCATGCCCCTGTAAGGCAGGGTAGATGTTTATGAAGTCTCATGGGTTAGTCTGCCTAACAAGCCGAGGCTGGCCCAGTGCACCTGCGGACAGCCGAAGAACCATGGATCCCACCTCGGCCCCGCCTTCCCTCTCCAAGAGTCTGAGCCCTGGGACCCTGAGTCCTCGGCCCGCCATGGAGCAAGTGGACTAGAGCGTCCTGTGTGGATGGCACTGTAGAGCATCAGGGTGAGGTTTGGACCTCAGATCCTCACCATTTGAGGTAAGTCCTAGCTCTACCACTGATGAGCTTTGTGCCAAGTTATGCAAGTTATATCATCTTGTTTTCAGTTTTCCCATCCATGACATGGATGATGATGATAATCCATATGCATAGGGTGGACTGAGTGGGTTAGCACGTGACGGGCTCTGTGTGCATATTTATTATAATCATGACCAAATCAGATTTGGTACCAAGGACCAGTCCTACAGCCTTTAAACAGGGATCCCAGGGAGGAATATGTTTTCCTCATTTTCCTCTGGAGGGGCCTGGCCCAGAGTCTTGCCCCACAGCTCAGAATAACCTCTGTGCCTGAGCAGGGGATGTGTGAGGAGGCGGTGTGGCCACTTTGGGGTCTGTACTGCCTCCACATGACAGAAATGCCCTCCTGGAAGAGCTTGGTCTTCCTTAAGTGTCCACATTTCCAAGGCCAGGGTTTCTTGCATCATGGGAAACACTGAGGAAACCCTGCTCTGAGTGGAGCAGGGCTAAGGGCAGCTTCCATGGCAGGCTGGTCAAATTCTTGAAGGAAACTTCCTGCTTGTTTGCAAAGCTTGACACCTGCTTAGCGAGAAGACCAAATGGAAGCCAGGATCTGGCTTCTATCCTTGGAAAGCCTATCTGAGCCACTGTAAACTGATTTGTTAGGGATGTTTTAAAACAACACTGAAAGTTACTCTTTTAAATATATTTATTTAAATCTAAAAACCACTGAAGTTTGTTACCTACCATTCTACTACAGGGGATGCAGGTTCAATCCGTGGTCAGGGAACAAAGATCCCACATACTGTCCTGTGTGGCCAAAATATTTGAAAAAAAATAAAAATAAAAGTACATTCAAACATGTTCTTGTTTATTCCTTTTCCACCACAGAATCTTATATTGATTGAACATATTTCAATCCTTTATAAGTTTTGCTGTGCACACAAAGTGTGCCACAAAATATAGTTTGCTAAATAGAAAGTTTAAAACATCTATGTATTAAAAACATTTTTTTCAGGATTGAGCTAACATTACAATTACTATATGAATGGGATAAATATGTATTTTGATAATTATTGAAAAGGTAGTATTTTGTTGAAAAAAATTTCCTTTGATTACATAACAGTTTTTTTTTTCCCTTCCCTAGTTGAATTGCATGTATCTGGATGAACACCATTGGAACATCACCATAGAATGAGATGAATTTCAGTATCAATTATCATCTTTTTTCTTATTTTCATAGATGTACCTTCCTTCACAGAAATAAGTGGATAGGAATACAAAGAATTTTTTTAGCTATTACATATAAATATCTATGGATATAGATATCTTAATTATTTGAACTTAGCAATATTGCCAAAAAATTACCCAATACTTTATGATGAGGACTTATCTTTAAGAATCCATTTGTGAACAAATTAATTGGGCTTTCCTTCAGTTTTGTTGCAAGCAGAGAATTGGAAACCACTGACTTGCAAAAAGCTTTGTTCAGTTATTAAGGGTCGTTTACTTTTGCACTTTGTGGTTTGCATTTCAGAAAGGCTTTCCAAAATTTATCAAATGATTATTCTTTGTATCTGTTATTTTTCAATTTAGAGGCACTCTATATAACCTGAAATACTCGAGTGCTGGGAAATTTAGAAATAATATTCAGTGCAACATATCTCTGGTAATACATTTTTAAGAATAAGTGCCTTTATCTTATGACTTCCCTTAAATATGTTTGCATCAGAACCTTGAAGCTGCAGGCTTAACACATCCAATTTAGAAAAATATATGCATCATTTAATCTAGTTGGCTAAGTTGATCCTTGTTTTCAGGCTAATTGGCACTGTGGCTTATTTGCTCACCGGAAAAGTCTGACTTCATTTTTCAGTCCTAATAGATGTGGTAATGCATGTCCAGTAATAGTCATCTCCCCTCCGGGTTCTAAGGTGGAGAAATGCTGGCAGGAGATTGTGCTCTAGTTTGCTGCAGGAATGAAATGTATGGAGACAACCTCTGGAGCAAGGCATTGTTTGCCAACAAGGAGGAAGGGAAAAGGCAGGTTGCTACATGAAAAATATTTCACCTGGACCCTTTGACGTGAAAGTCACTCAGTCATGTCCAACTCTTTGCGATCCCATGAACTATACAGTCCATGGAATTGTCCAGGCCAGAATACTGGAGTGGGTTGGGTAGCCGTTCCTTTCTCCAGGGGATCTTCCCAACCCAGGGATCAAACCCAGGTCTCCCGCATGGCAGGCAGATTCTTTACCAGCTGAGCCATCAGGGAAGCCCAAGAACACTGGAGTGGGTAGCCTATCCCTTCTCCAGCAGAGCTTCCTGACCCAGGAATCAAACTGGGATCTCCTGCATTGCAGGCAGATTCTTTACCAACTGAGCTATCAGGGAAGCCCAACAGAAAGGGACCCTTTGGTGCCCCAGAATAAAAACACAACATGGCTGTGCACCCAAGAGTAGTGGATTCTGGGTTTGTGAGAGGCCTGCCCTCTGATAAGGTAGAAGACAGAACTGTGGGTGTTGAGAGATGGTAGATCATACATCAGGTCTCAAGCTGGTCCATTTTAGGTAAAAGTACAAATGTGTGTTTTTACCTTGAGGATCTGGAAATTGATTCCCTTGGAGTCAATGGGTTGCAGGCTTCAGAGTGCCTCCAGTTCACCTGGAGTGTATGAAAACACAGGTCACTGGGCTGCACCTCACAGTGTAGAATTCAGTAGGCCTGGGGTGAGACCTGAGAATCTGCATTGCTGACAAGTTTCCAGGTAAGACTGATGCTGACAATGTAAGGACCACAGCTTGAGAGCTTTCCCTGTAGCCTTGTCCCTTGGAAAATCTTCTAATAGGAAGGACACTCAATTTTCCTTGTCTTGCAGGGGTTGATCCAAGTTCTAGAGGCAACCCTTTAAGAAGAAGAACATAAAATTATAAAGGTGAATCTAAAAGTGAACATGTATTTAGGATGAGAAAAGACATCACAGCAAATCACAACTATTAAAAATGAATAACAAAATTCATAAAATAATGTTTTAATTAAAGTCACCTGATTGATCTCTTTCATTCATACATATTTTGGTTACATATTCTTTGACTACTGTCTGTATTTACACTTACATTAATATGTGCATGGGGCTTCCTTGGTAGCTCAGCTGTTAAAGAATCTGCCTGCAATGTAGAAGACCCCAGTTTGATTCCTAGGTTGGGAAGATCTGCTAGAGAAGGGAATGGCTACCCACAGTATTCTCGCCTGGAGAATTCCATGGACTATATAGTCCATAGGGTCTCAAAGAGTCGGACATGACTGAATGACTTTCACTTTCACTTTAGTGTGCACATTTTGTGGCTCACATTCATGTACCCCTTTCCTAACACATCCCCTCTACCCTCTGGTTACGGAATCTCAGCTTCCTGGCAGCCAGAGCAAAGGGAAAGTCGCTGGGCTCTTGGCCTCTCCTTATCTAATCAAACCAAGGCTACTTCTTCAATAGAAGACAAGTGGTCCTGAGGCAGAAGAGTTTTACATGGATTTATTTAAGGGATATTCCACTATATTTCTGATTGCATTTTTAAAAAAACTACTAAGACAGCACCAACCTGCCTTTACTGCTTTTACTTTTTCCCTGAAACGTAGCTGGCTTTTCCCATGTATTATCTCATTTAACACCGATACTAAGCCAGTGAGAGAAGGCCCGTCACTACTCCCATTCTTCGCATTAGGAAATAGTTCCAGAGAAGTGGAACATCAGCCCAAGGTCACCCAGCCAGCGGGTGGTCTCGGCACCCAGATCTTAATCCCTAGCTATATCATACCAGTTGGTGTTCTGCATCCACAGATATGGAGGGACAGCTTCAATATGAATAGTTACAGAAGGGACTTGAGCATCCTTTGGTTTTACATAACCGATCTCCTGCAGATACCAAGGGATGACTGTGTATCCTTGGGGGGATGTTTCTCAGATTGGCTTTCTATAAGTTGACGAATATTGAATAATGGTCTATAGTCTTTTACAGGAGCTTATAAATTCTTTTAAAATAATATGTGATATAGTGATTGAACTTATAAACAGATGAACCCACATAAAGACAAACAAGCCAGAACTTGTAGCTTTGGTGAAGGAGGCGTGGTAATAGGGACTCTCTCCACTTGCACATACACCCTAACTTTCCACATCCCACAGCCAAGCCAGTTTTATAAGATCCAGGGTCCCCTGGAAACCACTTAGACAGCTGCTTATGCTGTCTTCTTCATAGGGTTCAGGGTTCTAATATGATCTATCTTGGTCCCTTTCCCCCACCAAGTGGCCTCAGCCTCGACCACCAGTATTTATTTTTTATTTTTTTGGCTGTGCCAGGTCTTAGTTGCAGCATGCAGGATCTGGTTCTCTGACCAGAAAGCAAACCCAAGCCCCCTGCACTGGAAGCCGAGAGTCTTAGCCGCTGAACCACCAGGGAAGTTCCTCAACCACCAGTCTTGGTCACCTGTCTCTCCTCAGTAGGAAAGCTTTAAACATCTAAGACGTCATTTGAATTATCAACATCGTTGCCTCTGCAGTGTGTAAGCCTGGCTTGGGCACAGGGATGAGAGGGCGATACAGCAGCACAGGACTTCTGCCACTCAAGTGCCCAAGGAAAAAGGACTTATCTTCAGTTTACAGAAGAGTAAGGTGGCTGTCAGAAATGCGTGAAATTAGGACTCAGCCACTTACTAGTGAAATGCAAACCCAAGCTACTGTATTACCTGTAAATTCACCAAAAGTGACTGATACCAAGGATGGTGGGAATGTGAGTGAAGGGGGCATCTTTCTGCGCTGGTGGAAATGCAAACTTGCAAAACCACTTCGGGGAAGAGTTTGGCCTCACGCGGCAGTCGGGTGCACACGCCCTTGGCTCAGCAGTCTGGGCTGCAGCAGGATGTGCAGTGCACACTCTGGTTGCCATGGAGCTGTGCAATGGGGCGGCCCCAGTGTTTCCACTCCTCAGCAGGCCATCTTTAGCAGAAGTCAGCAAACTATGGGACTATAGCCCAAATCCAGCCTGCCATCTGCTGCTGTTTCAAGTTTTGCAGCACAGTCATGTTATTTGTTGACATCTGGTCATGGTTGCTTTTATGATACAGTGGCAGAGTTGGACAGCTGGGAGAGACAGGGACTGTCTGGCTTGTAAAATTCCATATATTTACTATCTTCCCATTTACAGAAAATGTGCGCCCAACTTCCAATCTGGAGGATCCCTTGCCTATGGGAATCAGGCGATGGTATGACACTCTTGGGGGCTTCCCTGCAGGCTCAGTGGTAAAGAACCTGCCTGCCAGTGCAAGAGATGCGAGTTCTACCCCTGGGTTGGGAAGATCCCCAGAGAAAGAAATGGCAACCCACTCCAGTATCTTTCCTGGGAAACCCCATGGACAGAGGAGCCTGGTGGGCTATAGTCCATGGGGTCAGAAAAGAGTCAGATAAGAGTTGGTGACTAAACAACAACAGTGAGACTGTTCTCAGTCGTTTTGTGTGCTAAAATGGAAAACAACCCAAAAGGTTTATCAAAAGGAGTCGATTTGTACAATGGAATATTATAGAGGAGAGAAGCAAGTCACAACAGGTCCATTTATATGCAGTTCAAGGGCAACTCAAGATAAATGTAGGCTTAGAAATACAAACACATGTGAGAGCTACAAAGAAAAGTAAGATGATTGTCATAAAAGTTAGCCTGGGGCTCATCCCTGGAGTGGCCGTGCTTGGAGAGGCACATGGGCGTCCTGGCAATGTTCATTCTTAGTTTGGGCTCGTTCTTAGCTGCACGAATGCCCACCTTTTATTCTTTGTATGGTCGGCATATTTTAGATGATCTCAGTGTTTATGTCGAATTTCATAATAGATAAACTCATTGTATGTGAAATTGGCTTCCCAAATCTTGAAACACAAGTCATCATCCAGTTCTGGCACAGCCTAAAAAAATGGCAAGATGTTCATCAAAATTGGGGGACATAAAACAGTGTGCATCCTTTGTTGAGAAATCCCCCAAGCATTTTGGGGCTCCTCCCAGCCTCTGACTTTTGTTCCTTCTGTGCCAGCCTTAGTCCTTCCTTGTCTTTCCTGGACACAAACCAAGATGAGGGGCTGCCGATGGCTGACAGCCCAGGTTTTTTTTTAAAAAAAAACTTCTGATTTTATATTAGAATATAGCTGATTTACAATGTTGTGTCCGTTTCAGGTGTACAGCAAAGTAATTCAGTTATATGTGTAGCCATTCTTTTTCAAATTCTTTTCCCAGTTAGGTTGTACATAATATTGAACAAAGTTCCCTGTGCTATACAGTAGGTCCTTTAAAAAAAAAACAACAAAAAAAAACTATGAGGTATGTATGTTTTTTTTTAATTGGAGCTAGTTGCTTTACAATGTTGTTAGTTTCTGCAGTACGATGAAATGAATCAGCTTTCAGTAAACACATATTTCCTCCCTCTTGAACCTCTCTCCCCACATCCCATACATCTAGGTCATCAAAGAACAAGGAACTGAGCTCCCTGTGCTGTGCAGCAGGTTCCTGTCCATGTAAAAAACATTAGTATGTACACGACAATCCCAAAGTCTCTCTCCCGGCTGGCTCCACCCTTCTCCCTAGTAATCATAGGTTTATTTTTTGCCTGTCTCTCTTTTTTAAGTTCATTTGTATCATTTTTTTTTTCAGATTCTGTATACAAGTGGTATCACATAATATTTCACTTCCTCTGTCTGACTTCTATCACTCAGTAAGACAATTTCCCGGTCCATGCATGTTGTGCAGCCCTGTTTTGAGTGGGTATCCAGGAAGGAAAGCCTTTAGTAGCGTGGCCCCACTTCGACAGTAATGTTTGAAGAAAATGCAGTTGCATGCCCCACGCAAAGCCAGTGAAACTCACTGGAAGGCTGAATCTCAGAGCATATCTCCGGAATACCTGCTTCAGACTCACCTGGCTGATGGAGGGGTGCGGAGGGGGAAGGCTGGCGGCCAACAGGAGGAACCAAATTTTCATGGCCCCAAGGAAAGAATCCCAAGTAGGCTCAGATTTCAGGTCTGCACCTTCAAAAACCACCCGCTCTGAAAATTGACCATTTCCCACCAATTCGCTTCTGAAACACCACCCCCTGTGAGTCATTCTATAAATTGTTGTATGTACTGTTTACTTCCACAAGAGACCACTCTTGCTTCACTTTTCCTTATGGTATCTTAAAAATATACAGTCTTAGCCACCAGTGGTACAGGAAAAAAAAAATAGTGTTTGGCATGTTTTAAACACAGTGTGCAAAAGTGTAATTTCATGGTCCTTGGGAAGCTTATATCAAATTCTTGGCATGCGCTGCTCATTGACATATGAATGACAATGATGACATTGGGCATCTCTGTAGGACTTCCTCTCAGGATCAAGCTTTTTCGTTTATATCATTCAGTTAAGACTCACAGGGCTACGTGTCTTGGGGTTGCTGTTTTCCAGACAGTGAAACTGGGGAAACACCATGAGTCAGAGTCAGATTCAGGGGATGACACTTCAGAACAAGGGGAAGTAAGAACCGCGGAACTGTGGAAACTTCCACCCCAGGCCTTCCTCAGGGTTCAGATGGGTAGTTTGACTTTCATCTCGGGAAGTTGCTTTCAGCTTGATATGAAATTGGGCATGTACGTTGTTCTGCGGAAAGCTTGGGGTGGGGGGTGGGTCTCAGTGTCCAGGGAGTTTCCCAGACCGCCACTTCCTCCGTCTGTCCCTCTTCACAGCCTCTCACCAACAGTCTTCACTCTGGATGCTAGAAGCTTCTGAGTCCTTGAGCCTCCTGCTTGTTACTGCCTGCCTTGTTTCCATTATCCCGCATGGCAGACAGAGGGCAGTATTTGGAATCAATACCGTGGGTTTGATTCTGGCTTCTTATTAGCTGGGCTAGCTATTGTTAGTAAACGTCTCTGACCCTTAGTATCTTCAGATCTGTAAAAGGGGGCTAATTATACCCATCTCATAGGGTCTGGCAGGGATTCAAGCAACTGTGTGTGTAAAGGGCCTGGCATGCTGTGGATGCCTTTGCTTAACAAGTCCTTTCCTTCCTTCCGTTCTTGCGTGTTATCAGCTGTTTTATGGTTGTAGGGCCTGATTCTAAGAGAACCCAGGGAATCCTTGTTACTGACTAGTTACATTCAAGTACCACCCGGGAGTCCTTGATGCAGTGGGTCTCCTATTTAAATAAGAACCTGTTGAATTTGGAGATGCTGGGCCAGGCCTCTGTGGGGATGTCCCTCAGGAAAGCATGGCTGGACCATGGGTCCTCCTGTCACCTCCAGCCCTGGTACCTGGCTGAGCCATCCAGGTCACCCTCACGAATATGGGCAGGGGTCATCCAGTCCACAGCAGGCCCGATTAGCATAAAAGGGCAGAGAAACTGAAAATTCGCTCTCGGCAGGGTAAAGTCATCCATCTTTCTCTGCCTTGGGCCTTAGTGCTGCTGTTTCTTGGGTTTTATAAGTCTTCTTCAGGGATGTACACCACTGGCTGCCCTGGTTCTCGGGCCTTAGAACTTGGACTGGAGCTACCCCACCAGCCTCCCGCACCTCTGTCTTGTGGCTGACAGGTCCTGTGATGTCTCATCTTCCATAACCAGGTGAGGCCAATCCCTCACAGTAAATCTCTTTCTGTGCACCTTAAAAACGTCTCCTGGTATGATTCCTAAACATATTCCTGACTCGGAAGCTACTTTTAGACAGTCATCTTCGGGGGGTCATGAGGTCAGTGGTCAGAGGACCACAGTTTGAGAATGAGTCTAGAAGTCAGCTGTGGGGGTGGGCATCTCTGCGGGACAGCAAGCTTCTCCTGCATCTTAGGCTTCCTTTTAGGGACTGATTAAAATGAGCAAATTTTTCTTTTCTAGCCAACTCCCTGCTGTACCGCCCTGTGAACCCTTGGGGCACTCAGTAGCTGCTGACCAAACACTGGAAATAATATTAGCATTAAAATTTCGCTGCAGAAAAGCTCGGTTCTCAAACTGATTCCTGAAGAAGCAGCAGCACCTGGGAACTTACACAGAGTGCCAATTCTTGGGCCTCCCTGAGGATTTATGGAATAGGATCTCCTGGGAGTGGATTCTGCAGTCTGTGCTTTTACATATTGCTGACCAGGGGATTTTTTTAAAAATCAAAACTAACACAGGCACCACCATGCCTGTGGCTGGTGATTTGTTACGTCAGTGAATATGGAAACACCACGTTTGAATAAATATCAACAACTTTTTTGCACCTAATGCGTTTATTTGAGTCGCTGTATGTCTTACTAAAGCATCCAGTGTTTTGTTAGAGGGTGATAGGCTGTAAATGGCACCCCACTCCAGTACTCTTGCCTGGAGAATCCCATGGATGGAGGAGCCTGGTAGGCTGCAGTCCTTGGGGTCACCGAGAGTCAGACACGACTGGGCGACTTCGCTTTCACTTTTCACTTTCATGCATTGGAGAGGGAAATGGCAGCCCACTCCAGTATTCTTGCCTGGAGAATCCCGGGGACGAGGGAGCCTGGTGGGCTGCCGTCTATGGGGTTGCACAGAGTCGGACACGACAAGTGACGTAGCAGCAGTAGCAGCAGGCTGTATAGCAGGCAACTGTCTGCAGAACAGGGTATTACAAATACACCATGTTTCACTGTGCTTTCCCAGTCTGTGGAAGAGCAGGCTACACTTATGGGCAGCACTTTTTTCTAAAGTTCTGTGGGTATTATTTCCTCTAGAATATTTTCATTTATTTTACCTGGCAGTTGACAAAGTGGATCTTCGTGTGTGTGTGTGGGGGGGGGAGGGGCTCCTGTAGAAATGAGAAATTTTGTGATGTGTCATTTTTGAAAATTTTATGGTAATAAACATCTGTATACTATATACAAGGTTGTAACAAAAGCATAAGAGAGCAAAATGTGAATGATAATGACAGTGGACAGTTTCATAAATGAAGGCTTGATCAGTTTTAAGGTCTAACAACTTTGCACAGTGATGTTAATTCTATCATTCTCTAAGAACGTATTGATCCGTCTCTGGTCAAAAATGTTCAAGTAACAATATGTCTCCGGTCAATGATGAAGCCTCAGGGATTGTGGCAGGTCCCCCTCCTGGGGGGTCGGGGGTGGCCAGTGGGGCTTCCTCCCAACCCTCTGGGGCAGGTGTTCCCATCCCTCTGCTCCCTGCGGGAGGCATCGGAGTGGGGGCTTGTTCTCTGCTTGCCTGGATGCACAGGTGCTGAGCATTTGTTAAGCACTTAGTGGGGGTGCTGATCATTTAGTCTCCCGTGGAAGAGGCCCTATCACATAAACCCTGTAGTTGAGAGGCAGGTTTGGTGTTTCTGACTCACTCATTCTTTTATTGAGCAAATATTTCACAGCTCTTATGTACCAGGTGCTCTGCTGGGTACCCAGGATATGCTGATAAGAATGTGCCTTTGCAGAAATAAGCCAATTTACACTATAGTGTTAGTGCATGGCAGGAGCTTTAAGGGTAGGCTAAGAGGATAGAATTTTGAGTGGGGGAGGTGAGGACTGTGCGTTGCTGCCCTCTTAATCCTTGTTCTGGGAAGGACACCTTGATCTTCATTGCTACACATTTTAAAAGATTCCGCTTTCTTCACCCACAGTTTGGGGGTTGGGTGGGCACATGACCAAAGTCTGGCCAGTCAGAGCATTCATCTTCCTGTCCTGCCCGCCCCCCCACCCCAACAGTGATGGCTTCAGCAACGGGTTCCAAGCTGCCCTAAGGAGACTGGGTCTGGAGGCTTTTCCTAGAAACTAGCGCAGAGAGAAAGAAATGTAAAAACCACTTTTAATAATGACTAAAGTTACTGAGCTGTGAGGATTCTAGGCTTGGGGTTTTCAGAGGCTGCCACACAGGATGAACTATCCTGAGAAAAAAAGGCTACACAGAGGAAGTGGAGCTGAGAGGCACGAGTATCCTGATCATGTCGTTTGAGCCTGATCATTGTCATTAGATCCCGCCATGCCCAAAGCATTTACCCCTAGACTTTTCAGCTTGACGAGCCAGTTCTTTACTTATTCAGCTAGAGCCTCTTCCAGTCCCTTGAGTCATAATATCAAACTTGGGAGACAGGGTTCAAATCCTGGCTCTGTCAGATCCTTGCAGGCTCGTTGAGTCTCGACTTCTTCTGTTACGAGGACTGGTGGAAGGAATTCAACCAGGGCAGTGAATTTACGGGGCAGCTGCCACAGCCCTGGGCCCATAGCAGGAGCTCAGTCAGGGCAGGCTGGGTTGCAGAGAATAATTAGCTGTCAGGCTGATTTCTTTTTACCTTAGCTTAATTGTGTTCATATTTTGCATTTCTGAACATGTGACTGCATTCCCAGGGGCCGGGTGAGTGGCTATGCTATTTTTCATCTCTGTTCTGACAGTCCAGATGGCACAGTGCAGTCCTTCTCTCTTCCCCGCCTCTCCCCACCCGAAGACGCGCAGAGAGACACATTCTTCTTTTTCTCAATGAAATACAATTACGTGGAATTCATGGCATTGATGATATTCATTGTCTCAAATTACACTGTTTCCTGGTGCTGGGTTGAGAGCTATATAATAATGTCCTGATAAGGACGTTTTCTTTCTAACCCAAATTGTATGCAGATAGATGACACCTTCTAAGGGCAATAATTTCTCTTTTTCTCAGAATTATGAAAAAATCAGTCATTCTGAGGCTAATCTACATTGCATATGTTCTTCACACATCCATCAGTTTCAAAATAGATTTCAGTGAGGAAAGAAGTAAAAGTCTCTCAGCCCAGACATCAAGATGATTTGATTTTAATAATATGCAAAGCATGGGTGAGGGACGTAGGGGAGAAGAATCTCCAGGCTTGTCCAAGTGTAAATGAGCTGCTAACAAGAGGAGGCTGGAAGCATTGCCTTCCGCTGTGGGGGTGCTGGAAGAGGAGTCTGGACTGACCAGTCTTTAGACTGGAATCTGCCAGAGCTACAGAAGAGGCCATTTGGAACCCACAGGTACCATAGTTGGCGTCCCAGGTAGCTCAGTGGTAAAGAATCCACCTGCAATGTAGAAAATGCAGGTTCAATCCCTGGGTCAGGAAAATCCCCTGGAAAAGGAAATGGCAACCCACTCCAGTACTGTTGCCTGGGAAATCCCATGGACAGGAGCCTGGAGGTCTGCAGTCCATGGGGTTGCAGAGTCAGACATGAATTAGCAAGTAAACATCATCACCACCATAGTTAGCATCCATCTAGGG
>NW_024070193.1:39167753-39212460 GCF_014754425.2 Oryx dammah
CAAGGATAATCTCATGGACAGAGAAGCCTGGCCCGGCTACAGTCCATAGGGTCACAAAGAGTAAGACAGGACTGAGCACGCACACGCACACAAGGTGCCTCTTAGACATTTTCCCCTAATCCCCTCCAGCCCCCCACAATGAAATTTTAATGGCACAGATAGACTAGATACCTGTTTCTGTACTGTAGATATAATTGTGTTTTATGCATAAAAATAAGACTTTTTTTTTTTTGCCTCCAGGAACTATTTTGCCCTGTCGGTGGTTTTGTTTCCATGAAGTATTCATGATATCTAGTGCTTATTATGTAGATAGCAGCCTCTTTTCTGAGGGCCTCCTTCTATTAGCTAATTCCTACCACCTGAGGGAAATTTTCGGAAAAAGGGCAGCTGTGCGCCTCTAGCAGCCAACACTCTCAGGGGTGAGGTGGTGGGGAGGGGCAGGGCTGCAGGGAAGGGGGCCCCTCCCAGGGAGGGGAGAGCTGGGCTGGGCGGGTGCTGCAGTGCCTCTTGCTATCACCTTGCTGAGTATGTGTTGCTTGGGTTCTTTTCAGAAGTTTAAAAAATTCCTTCCTGGGGATTTTCCTGGTGGTCTAGTGGTTAGGACTCTGCGCTGTCACTGCCTAGAGCCTGGGTTCGATCCCTCGTAGAGGAACTAAGATTCCGGAAGTCTGGGCATGGCTGAAACCAAAATCTTGTAGGCTTTCCTGGAGAAGTACTGCTTGAATTGAATTTTAAATGATGTGCAAGGGTGAATATGGCAAAGAGCGAGAGGGAGGGTGAGGGAGGGCAAGGAATGGGAAAGAAAGAATGTACAAAAGCTCTGGGGCAGGCAGGAGCATAGAGTTTTAAGGGACAAAGACAGGTCAGAATGGCTGAAACCCAGATGAAAAGGGCCTCAACATGAGATTTTGGCTGGGAAAGTAGGACAGAGCAAACCACACAGGACTTTATCAGCTGGCCAATTTGATGATTGTGCTTCATTTTGAAGGCATTGAGAAGCCATTGACAGATATTTTTTAGTTCAATTTTTATTTTTATTAGTGCTCACCATCCGCAGTCAGCAAGGAGATTAATTACGCTGTTGTGGCAGGGAGGGAGGAAACCAATTCTGACTCTATGTTGGAACAGTTTCTTTGACTTGCTTTTTGTTGCTTTTGTTATTATAATCATATACAGAATGGTTTGCCTCAGAGAATCCTGCCCCTTTGCCTGACTGTTAAAACTCAAGTGCCTTTGTTCAGAACCCTGTCCACCTATGGATGGCAGGAAGGAAGAAATTAACACATCTGCCTGAGGCTTGCCATTCTAGCAGATGTTTACAGGACTGATGGCCTTTTTACCCTGCTTTCTCTCCACCCCTCATCCCTCCCCCATCTCTGATCTGTAAAAGAATCTGGCATCCAGATTCCAATGATTATTTTCAGACACTAGCCTGTTATCTTCTCGGTCAGCTAGCTTTCTGAATAAAGTCATTTTCCTTGCCTCAACACCTCTTCTCTAAGAGTCATTGGCCTGTTGTACAGCAAGTAGAGCGAGCTTGAACTTGGTAAAAAGGCCATAATGTCTATCCTGGGTAGGAACAGCCAGAATAGTTTGCATTAGAGGAGGAGAGGGCTGGCAGAGAGATGGAGAGAACTAGATGGATTTGGGAGGTCTGTAAAACTGAGGGCTGGAGAAATTAAATCACTAGGTCAAACTCACACTGTGGCTACTTAAATTTATATTAATAAATTTTAATATATTATTATTTCTCAGTGGTGTTAGCCACACAATGAGTGCTCCATAAGCACAAGGGGGTATCTTATTTGATAGGCAGATTATAGAACATCATTGCCACAGAAAGTGTTGCTGGAAAGCACTCATCTAGCATCCAGGTCAAGAGCTTCCCTGGTAGCTCAGATGGTAAAGAATCTGCTGGCAGTGCAAGAGACCCAGGTTCGATCCCTGGGTCAGGAAGATCTCTTGGAGGGGGAAATGGCAACCTACTCCATGTACAGAGGGACCTGGTGGGCTACAGTCCATGGGTCACAAAGAGTTGGACACGGCTGGGCAGCAGCATGCATACATGCACGAGTGAGGAAGCACACATGCACAACATCCGGGTCTCCTGAAGTTCCTTGCCTAAAGCACGGCCAGTCTGTTGCTCATTCTGGAGACCGAGTGCTCAGGGGCTGAGGTCCGCAATTCTAGGCTGTTCTTGACCTGCACGTGCCCCTAAAAAAGAGCAGAGCCAAGCGCAGATCCTATTTCATGCACAACCAGCACTGAGGGGTTTGCCCAGCTTTTGAATATATTGTCATGCAGCATACATGTCTCATGGCTAGAACTGCCCATTTCTGAATTAGATAAAAGATGTCAGAAGAATAATAAAATTATTTTGGTGAGTACATATTATCTGTAATGAAATGAAGTGGGATTGCCAGCAACTTCAACTCAATCTTCCATCTCAGAGGTTTATTAACTCTAATCCCACTAGAATCAGTAGCAGGATCTGGAAGTGTACAAAAATGGACTCAGTTTGCACATTTTTTTTCTTTCCTTGAGTGTTGGTGGTGTAAAAAGAACAATATTTTAAAAAAATTAAGCATTTGTTACATTTTCCCTTCTCATTTATGACTTTTGTGGTGATTTTTGTAGTAATCCTGTTTTAAAATAGACGCAGGATAGCAAATCAATTGTCTATGTCTTTGTTCTCCCACCCCTTTCAGACATCATTAATCTACCCCAGAAGTCTTTCTCTGTGATTTCAACAGACCCAGCAGGGGAGAGAATAAATCAGAAACTCAAAAAACGTAGTTGCTGTCCTTAGATTGTTGCTGTTGGTTAGTCGCTAAATTGTGTCCGACCCCTTTGCAGCCCTATGGACGACAGCTCACCAGGCTCCTATGTCCATGGGGTTTTCCTGGGAAGAATACTGGAGTGGGTTGCCATTTCCTTCTGGAGATCTTCCCAACCCAGGGATCGAACTTGAGTCTCCTGCATCGGCAGGCGGATTCTTTAGCACTGAGCCACCAGGGAAGATTCAGGACAGGTATTTTATCTGAGAGGGAGGAAGATCAATACTCAGTTCTCAGAACAGTGGTAGAAAATTGTTTAGAGCTGTTTACTTCTGTGAAAGAGGGGAACAGTCTTGCTATTTTGGGGGCTCTTAAGGAGGAATGGTTTCTTCCAGTCCATCTGCCAGGGGTTAAATGATGGCAACCTTGAGTATTCATTGGTAGGACTATTGGTAGTGTGTTACTATACATGTAAAGCTTGTGCTTTATATCCCCCAAAAAGGCCCCAGAGAGCAGTGCCTGGGTAGCACCACAGCCTCACAATTTCTTCCCAGGGGAAAACAGTAAAAGGCATCAGGTTACCCTTTGTGCCTGCAAGAATTCCTGTCCCACTCCTTGCTGTGCGGGGTCAGCAAGCCCTGGGGTCTGTTGATGTTCAGACCATTGAGGAAACCATACTCTCCCCATGGAGCAGGGCATATCCAGATATACCTTCACAGGGCTTCTGGCAACCAACACGAGAGAGCAAAGCCATTATTGCTGCTTGCTGATTCTTTTTGTCCTGCAGTTCTGTCTAGGAGTGATCCCATGGGCTTGAAGTACTGTTTAGACCAGAGAGGAAAGCAGCCCAAATCTGGTGATTTTAGGACAACGTGCTTGGCCTGGCTGACAACACCCTGTTCTCCAGGCTTTGATAGAATTTGTTGGCTCTCATCATCTTCATAGGTCACTTGGTATTCTGTTCCCTTGCTCTGGGCCCTCTGATGTGTAATAAATTGCTGTTACACACAGTGATTTATACCCATGGATTCTGTGGGTCAGGAAAGCAGACAAGGTATAGTCCCCTTTCTATGGCACATTGATGTTCCAGGATGTTGGAATCTCAGTTGGGAAGATCAAAGTTTGGTGGTGATGGAACTGCAGGGCCTGGACTCTGCTGAAGGCTTATTCCTCCACATGTGTGTTGCCTGGAACTGGTGTGGCTTCCTCAAAGCATGGGAGCCTCGGGGTAGTTAGACCTGGGGCAGAGGCACCCTCACCTGTGATGACCCAGCCTCCAGAGCCATCAGTATCAATTCTGCTCTGTGGTTAAAGAACCTGCAAGCCTGCCTGGTTTCCAGGTTGGAGAGTCACAGGTTGTCTTTGACAAATGTACTTCTTCATCTCTCTTAGAAGTCCAGTGGCAGAGGGCCAGGCTAAAAGAGGGGTGACAGCTTCCAGTGTGAATTGGACAGGTGTCCATGTTACCTGTTGGTGCTCTGAATTTCCTGAAGTTGTGTTGGTGTCTTAGTCTTTGGGGGTGGCTGTCACAAATTACCACAGTTGGATGGCACATAAACAACAGAAACTTATTTCTCACAGGTCTGGCAGCTAGAAATCTGAGATCAGGTACCAGTGCAGCTGGGTTCTGGTGGGAGTTCTCTTCCTGGTCCATAGGTGGTATCTTCTCACTGCACTCTCACATGGTGGAAGCAGTGAGGGGCCTCTCTGGGTTCTCTTATAAGGGCACTAATCCCATTCATGAGGGCCCCACCCTCATGTCCTAACTGACAACCAAGGACTCCACCTCCTAATACCATTGCCTTCAGAGTTAGGATTTCAACATATAAGTTTTGGTAGGAAACAAACATTCAGACAATAGCAGTTTGGGATTCAACTCCAGTGCATCAGTCTCCCTGAATACAGCCATGAAGCCATTCACTGCTTGCTATGACTGTCTTGTCTTCAGTATGTGGCAGAGGATCCTTGATTTCCCAATGTTGGGCCATCAGAGTCACCTGCAAAGTTTGTTTAAAACACAGGTTCATGGATACCAACCCCTCCAAGAGGTGCAGGAAGCCTAGAGTGAGAAGGAATGATGTATAGGAATTGAATGAATGGTAAGTGTTCATGTTTAATTCTCTTATTAAAGGAAACCATGGCACAATCAGACTTATGAGCCATGCTTTGAATGACTGTGTGTGTGATACGCGTATGCAAATCACACACACACACATAACAGGCAGCACAGTGTGTAAAGTGAACCTTGGTTCAGTGATATTTTATAAAGATTTTTCCTTTATTAATTTTTGTTGGTGCTGCCAACATAAATCACCCGCCTTGAGCAAATGTGAAGTCACAGAGATCGGCCTGCAAAGAGCTGAGCTCAGAAATGTCTGTAAGGGAAACTGAGGGAAACAAAAATTTTATTTTCTGGTAGCAAAGCCCAGCTATGCTTTACAGAGTGAAGATGTCTTCTTTTCTTCATAATCTAATTAAACTACTTCTGTATTGACATTAGGCATAGAGGGCTTCAGAATTCTTCCAAAAGTAATAATAAAAATTTACAAAGAAGCCACAAGGTGGGAGAAAAGCAGTATTTGATTCTTTGAGTTCAGAGTTCATGAGGTTAAAAATTCTTTAGGGTAGGTCTCTCCAAAAAGACCAATTAAAAAACAAAAGTACTCAAGACAGGTTACTTAAAAAAAAAAATCAACTCTGATATTAATAAAAATCATTGAATCATATACTTAAAATGGATGAGTTGTGTGGTATGTGAATTAAATCTTGATAAAGCTTTTATATGGAGAAGGCAATGGCACCCCACTCCAGTACTCTTGCCTGGAAAATCCCATGGATGGAGGAGTCTGGTGGGCTGCCATCCATGGGGTCGCTAACAGTTGGACATGACTGAGCGACTTCACTTTCACTTTTCACTTTCATGCATTGGAGAAAGAAATGGCAACCCACTCCAGTGTTCTTGCCTGGAGAATCCCAGGGACGGGGGAGCCTGGTGGGCTGCTGTCTATGGGATCGCACAGAGTCAGACACGACTGAAGCGACTGAGCAGCAGCAGCAAAGCTTTTATAAATACATTTTTAAAAATCAGAAAAACAAATTCCACATGTACTAAGCTTTCTGTAAGAATCAGGTCATTTTCACTGGAAATTAACAGTCTGATGATAACCCTTCAGGCAATTTATTTTCCAAGTATGACCTTGATGAAGAATTTATAATTGAAGTGATAAAATTTTTTAAAAATGTAGCGAGACGGTGGTACTGTTTAAAATACTGAAAGAGCAGATTTTTAGAAAACATTGACGGCAAAGATGTCAGATTATTCATTATCATTTTTCTTTTGTTATCTATATTGCCTGTTCTCTGCATTTCTTTTGTTCCCTACATTTATTACCTGCTGCCCACTTGGGCTTGGTAGAGGGGGTAGCGGGAGCTACAGATGAGAAATACTGGCTATTTGACTACTGTTAATTTTGCATAAGTCTCATTTGCTGAAATCTGTAATTTGAACATGGCTGTTCTTTGAAGTGCTCTAGTCTCCGAGTTCAATCAATTTCTCAATCATGTAACAACAGCAGGAACCACTGAAAAAGAGACAGGGGCTACAGAGAACTACATGTGTTCCTTTTCACAGGGTACAAAATATAAAATTCGATGTCTCCTTCACAAAACCTCGTTTAAAACACTGCACATCTGACTGCCTTGGGGGAGGGACATGAAATGTATTTTTAAACGAGACAAAAGAAAGTCAGAAATGATTATTGTTAGATGAACACCAGAAAAAAGAAATCAGTACCTGATGAAAGGCAAATTATACTGTTCACATTGATTGCTTTTTCTCCTTTTTAAAAAATGATTTATTATCCGTTGATATCACAATCAGTTAGCTAGTTTGCGACACCATAAATATTTGATCTTGGTCTAGTGCTTTTCACCACTGCTTTTTGCTGTAGCCAGACATCTTTGCTTTTGCCCCCATCTTTCCCTGATTAAAGTGAGGAGGCAAACATGAGGTGTGTGAAGAGAAAGGAAACCATTGACCTGTAAATTATCCAAGTGAAGGAAAGCCTCAGGGATATAAAAATATTACCAACAGGGAGAAACTCCAGATCCATTATTTCCCAGGCACTATATTTGATGTGTCCTTTTTTGGGTTTTGTGTCTATCTGCTGGAGAAAATCAGGATATTAGGGCATCTGTTTATCTCTAAGTTGCAGTCTTTTACACTGTTCAGTCAGTTCAGTTCAGTTCAGTTCAGTCACTCAGTCGTGTCCGACTCTTTGCGACCCCATGAATCACAGCACGCCAGGCCTCCCTGTCCATCACCAACTCCCGGAGTTCACTCAGACTCACGTCCATCTAGTCAGTGATGGCATCCGGCCATCTCATCCTCAGTCATCCCCTTCTCCTCCTGCCCCCAATCCCTCCCAGCCTCAGAGTCTTTTCCAATGAGTCAATTCTTCGCATGAGGTGGCCAAACTACTGGAGCTTCAGCTTTAGCATCATTCCTTCCAAAGAAATCCCAGGCTTGATCTCCTTCAGAATGGACTGGTTGGATCTCCTTGCAGTCCAAGGGACTCTCAAGAGTCTTCTCCAACACCACAGTTCAAAAGCATCAATTCTTCGGCACTCAGCCTTCTTCACAGTCCAACTCTTACATCCATACATGACCACTGGAAAAACCATAGCCTTGACTAGACGGACCTTTGTTGGCAAAGTAATGTCTCTGCTTTTGAATATACTATCTAGGTTGGTCATAACTTTTCTTCCAAGGAGTAAGTGTCTTTTAATTTCATGGCTGCAATCACCATCTGCAGTGATTTTAGAGCCCCCCAAAATAAAGTCTGACACTGTTTCTACTGTTTCCCCATCTATTTGCCATGAAGTGATGGGACCAGATGCCATGATCTTTGTTTTCCGAATGTTGAGCTTTAAGTCAACTTTTTCACTCTCCTCTTTCACTTTCATCAAGAAGCTTTTTAGCTCCTCTTCACTTTCTGCCATAAGGGTGGTGTCATCTGCATATCTGAGGTTATGGATATTTCTCCCGGCAATCTTGATTCCAGCTTGTGTTTCTTCCAGTCCAGTGTTTCTCATGATGTACTCTGCATAGAAGTTAAATAAGCAGGCTGACAATATACAGCCTTGACGTACTCCTTTTCCTATTTGGAACCAGTCTGTTGTTCATGTCCAGTTCTAACTGTTGCTTCCTGACCTGCATACAGATTTCTCAAGAGGCAGGTTAGGTGATCTGGTATTCCCATCTCTTTCAGAATTTTCCACAGTTTCTTGTGATCCACACAGTCAAAGTCTTTGGCATAGTCAATAAAGCAGAAATAGATGTTTTTCTGGAACTCTCTTGCTTTTTCCATGATCCAGCCGATGTTGGCAATTTGATCTCTGGTTCCTCTGCCTTTTCTAAAACCAGCTTGAACATCAGGGAGTTCACGGTTCACATATTGCTGAAGCCTGGCTTGGAGAATTTTGAGCATTACTTTACTAGCATGTTAGATGAGTGCAATTGTGGGGTAGTTTGAGCATTCTTTGGCATTGCCTTTCTTTGGGATTGGAATGAAAACTGACCTTCTCCAGTCCTGTGGCCACTGCTGAGTTTTCCAAATTTTAAAGTGAACTGTGTGGGGGATGGCGGGGGTGGGGGTGGGGGGCTGGATTTATGATGGTCATTGTGTATGTGAAAATGTGTCCAGCTGGACAAGAAAGAAGATGTAGACCTAGAGAAGACTGTGGACACAGTGGGGGAAGGAGAGGGTGGGATGAATGAAGAGAGTAGCATGGAAACATACACAGTACCATATGTAAAACAGCCAGTGGGAATTTGTTGAATGAGGCATGGAGCTCAAACTGGTGCTCTGTGATGACCTAGAGGGGTGAGATGGGGTGGGAGGTGGAAGTGAACTTCAAGAGGGTGGGGACATATGTATACCTATGGCTGATTGATGTTGATGTATGGCAGAAAGCAATACAAAATTGTAAAGCAATTATACTCCAATGAAAAATAAAAAAAAAAACTTGGGTCCAAATCATGTGGCTGGGACAGAGCATACACTCAGTGGCTTTGTGGGACCATCGGCAGTGCGTATTGTCCCCAAAAGGGTGCTACTGTGAGACCCTGGCAGCCAATAGTCCCACCCACCTGGGCCTGAGATGAGGGGTCTGGTAAGGGGAGCTGGATGGTGTACTGGAACCTCCAGTGCACCCAATGACTTGAGTTCTGTATTCTGGGGCCAACAAATCTAGTCCAGCTTCCATAAATGAAAGACTTTTGTATCCCTGATGTGAGTATCTCTTGCATTCTTCTTTTCTCCAGGTTCAGTTCACTTCAGTCACTCAGTCGTGTCCGACTCTCTGTGACCCCATGGACTGCAGCACGCCAGGCTTCCCTGTCCATCACCAACTCCTGGAGCTTGCTCAAACTCATGTCCATTGAGTCAGTGATGCCATGCAACCACCTCATCTTCTTTTGGCCTCTTCTCTTCCTGCCTTCAATCTTTCCCAGCATCAGGGTCTTTTCAAATGAGTCAGTTTTTTGCATCAGGTGGTCAAAGTATTGGAGTTTCAGCTTCAGCATCAGTCCTTCCAATGAATATTCAGGACTGATTTCCTTTAGGATGGACTGGTTGGATCACCTTGCTGTTCAAACAACTCTCAATAGTCTTCAACAACACAGTTCAAAAGCATCAATTCTTTGGCACTCAGCTTTCTTTCTAGTCCAACTCTCACCTCCATACATAACTACTAGAAAAATCATAGCTTTGACTAGACGGACCTTTGTCAGCAAAGTAATGTCTCTGCTTTTTAAAATGCTATCTAGGTTGGTCATAACTTTTCTTCCAAGGAGCAAGCATCTTTTAATTTCATGACTGCAGTCACCATCTGCAGTGATTTTGGAGCCCCCCAAAATAAAGTCTGTCACTGTTTCCATTGTTTCTCCAACTATTTTCCATGAAGTGATGGGATCAGATGCCTTGATTTTAGTTTTCTGAATGTTGAGTTTTAAGCCAACTTTTTCACTCCCCTCTTTCACTTTCATCAAGAGGCTCTTTAGTACTTCTTTGCTTTCTGCCATAAGGGTGGTGTCATCTGCCTATCTGAGGTTATTGATATTTCTCCTGACAATCTTGATTCCAGCTTGTGCTTCTTCCAGCCCAGGATTTCTCATGGTGTACTCTGCATAGAAGTTAAATAAGCAGGGTGACAATATGCAGCCTTCATGTACCCCTTTCCCAATTTGGAATCAGTCTGTTGTTCCATGTCCAGTTCTAACTGTTGCTTCCTGACCTGCATACAGATTTCTCAAGAGGCAGGTTAGGTGGTCTGGTATTCCCATCTCTTTCAGAATTTTCCACAGTTTGTTGTGATCCACACAGTCAAAGGCTTTGGCAGAAGACATTAAGAAGAGGTGGCAAGAATACACAGAAGAACTATACAAAAAAGATCTTCATGACCCAGATAACCACAGTTGTGTGATCACTTAACTAGAGCCAGACATCCTGGAATGTAAAGTCAAATGGGCTTTAGGAAGCATCACTACAAACAAAGATAGTGGAAGTGATGGAATTCCAGTTGAGCTCTTTCAAATCCTAAAAGAGGATGCTGTTATTACCTAAAAGTGCTGCATTCAATATGCCAGCAAGTTTGGAAAACTCAGCAGTGGCCACAGGACTGGAGAAGGTCAGTTTTCATTCCAATTCCAAAGAAAGGCAATGCCAAAGAATGTTCAAACTACTGCACGATTGCACTCACCTCACATGCTAGCAAAGTAATGCTCAAAATTCTCTAAGCCAGGCTTCAATAGTACGTAACCATGAACTTCCGGATGTTCAAGCTGGATTTAGAAAAGGCAGAAGAACCATAGATCAAATTGCCAACATCTGTTAGATCATTGAAAAAGTGAGAGAATTCCAGAAAAACAACTTCTCCAGGTTAACCTAGTTTTAATTCAGTGTTCATATGACATGGTTGAAAGTTCCACCATATCCCTCACCTCTGCAGTCCCTATTTCCAGGTTGAAATCTTGGCTTCTGCTTGGGTCTGTGTGGGACATGGTGCAGAGGGAAAAGGGGAGAAGTTAGGGAGGGGGGTGTCACCTCGCTTTGTTCATCCGCATAGCAGAGAGTACAGGGCCCCCTCTTAGGGGGTGTTGGGAGAAGACCATGAATGGTGCTTGTGGAAGGCTTAGCATGGTATCTGGCACAAAGGCATCACTTGGAACATGATGTCTATCATTACTGCTCTCTAAGAAAATTATTTGAAATCAATTACGGTGGCCTCTGGCCTTGCTCCTGGCCCAGAAATCTCATCCTTCTGTTCTTAATAGTTTGGTCCATGCCTTGCTCTGGACCAGGGTTTCCAAAACCAGGCTGTGCAGCAGAACTAGACGCTGATGTGATGCAATATTAGTCAGTGCTGCCACTTGCCTTGGGTGATGAACTTGAGCTCTTGGAGCCTCAGTTATCTCCCTGAGAGAAAAAGGTGCCTTTCTTTCAGAGTTCCGGGGTCACATGCAGTGATATGTCTGGGGCTGGCATATAGCAACTCAGAACACAGTAAAAGATTACTGCCATTTTCCCATCTGAGATCCTCCTTCTCCCTTACTCCCATCCAGTGCTTTTTTTTTTTTAAACAAGTATTTATTTGACTGTACTGGGTCTTAATTGTGCCATGTGGGACCTTCAGTCTTTGTGGCAGCATGTGGGATCTTTACTTGTGGCATATGGGGTCTAGCTTCCTGACCAGGGATCATACCTGACCCCCCTTCATTGGCAGTGTGGAGTCTTAGCCACTGGACCACCAGGGAAGTTCTATTGTTGCTTGATAAATTCTCATTTGCCTCAAATCTCCATTCAGATGTTGCCTTCTCAAGAAGACCTTCTGGGATCACTGTATCTGAAAGACACCTTCCAGTTACTCACACCACCCTTTTGGCTGTAGTGACTTCTTTATGGTGGGTGCATAGTAACTGCTTATTTGCCTATTGCCTTTTGCATCTACCACATGGGCACACTCAATACATAGTCACTGAATAAAGACATTGTAATTGTCATCCCTCTCACACAGAATGCTAAAACAGGGTTCAAGCGAGTTTTCCATCCCTAGAATTTTCAAACACAGAATGCTCACCCTCGTACGGCTTTAAGTAAACTCCCAAGGGCCACAATCTCTGTTTCTGTGGCTATAGGACTGAACCCATGCTCATGAGACTGGGTCTACTACACATGGCCTTCTGCATGTAAGTTGTTTAGTCACTAAGTCTTGTCCAACTCTTTAGTGACCCAGTGGACTGTAGCCCACCAGACTCCTCTGTCCATGGATTTTCCAGGCAAGAATACTGGAGTGGGTTGCCACGTCCTCCTCCAGAGGATCATCCCAACCCAGGGACTGAACCTGCATCTCCTGCGCTGCAGGCAGATTCTTTACCAATGAGCCGCCAGGACAGCCCCATGCATGTAAGTAGGATTCTGAGATTGTATTTGTACAGCCTAAGGTTCCTCTCCTCCCAGAACACTGTCTCTGAGTTTCATCCTTATGTTTCTCACCCCTTTACCAGCTTTCCTGCTAAACACAGCTCATGTTTGTTCAGCTAGTATCACGTGCCAACCGCCTGCACGATGCTTTATGGTGTTATCTTCCAAATCATCACAACTTCCCTTTGTGATTGAAAGGTGAGTTTTCATAACTTAGAGAATTCCCAGTTACAGTTGATTCCAATAGCATTAGGCTCTGACCCAATGTATGTCAACTAAAAGGATGCACAATGTAAGAGTTGTGAGTTCAGTTTTATTTAGGGCAAAATGAACACTGCAGCCCGGGAGACAGCACCTCAGATAGGTCTGATAAACTGCCCCAGAGAGGTAGTGGCAAAGGTCAGTATATGGGAATTTACTGTATGACTCAGGGAACTCAAACAGGGTTCTGTGACTATCTAGAAGGGTGGGATGGGGTGGGAGATGGGAGGGAGGTTCAAGAGGGAGGGGACATGGGTGTACCTACGGCTGATTCTTGTTGATGTCTGACAGACAACCATAAGATACTATAAAGCAATTATCCTTCAATTAAAAGAAAAATAGAATTTGGTGAGAGTGGAGTTCAATGCAATCAAGTGTTTACTTTACAAAAGTTTTTCTGCTAGTCATGGGGAGCTGATGTTACCAGAAAGGGATTTAGTGCTTTTCTAGTTATGAAGAGATGCAAGGATTGGGATCATGAAATCAGTTCCTGGAAACATGTAACTCTCTATAGACCTCTTCCACCAGTTTCCCTGGAGCAGAGTTGCCTCACGCTCTACCCTGAATTCCCTTCAGTGGGTGTTGAAGGTCAGCAGCTGTAGCAGCCCAGGTTTCAGTTCCCTCAGAGGCAGATGGCAAATGCCCTTGTTGTTGCTCAGTTGCTGGCAAATGCTCTTGGCAAGTGCCAGTTTGTAGCTGACACATGGATCTTGAACAGGGAGAGCAGGTAGCCAGGAGAAAGCAAATATAGCCAAGAATAGAAATGCAGGGCAAATTGGCAGTGGGAATAAAACTGATCAGACACGAGTCAAGACAGCATAAGTTGCCATCCCCAGATTGAGGAAGCTCAGCCTGCTTTAGGAAACCACGCTTCCCAGGAGCCAGGGTTGAGGACAAGTCGCCAGTCCTGACAGTGGACACACAAAGGCATTCATCCCAAGCTCCATAAGGCATGAAGATCTCACGGCACCCTGCTACAATCAGGTCCCGAAGGCCTGGTCAGTCCCAGGATTGTGGTGAAATGCGGGTGCGAAAGCAGAGAAGGCAGATAGAGGGAATGAACAGATTGTGCCTGGGGTCAGGTGGGATGGGAGTATACACACACTCAATGGTAAAGTCATCCATGGCTACAAACCATATTTTCAAAAGCATCCTCGCCAGTGCTGTTCTTTGTAAAAGGGTACAGAAACCTCTCAAATGTCAAGAGATAGGGTTTCTGCCAAGGCAACAGAATGCTGAAAACTGCAAGTAAAGATTCTTCTAACAAAAAGGTGCTAAATTCTGGAGAAGGGTTTAATTATACCTGAGGTATTTCTGACTTGGTGCGTGTGTGGGAAGCTTTGCCTGTCTCTCTATAGCTGTTATTATCTCATGGGTCTATGGTTTAATTTTTCCCACTATGGGGCTCCTTAGTCATCTTTCCAATCCCCCAGTTCCCTCTGGCAGGCAGTTGCTGCAAGGCACTCGACTGCTAATAAAAGGTGCCCTCCCCCAAGGCTCTGACTATTAGCTATCAAATTCCTGGCCATGGCTAATCATCAGGTTTAATCATACATTAATCTTTTACCAGAGTGGCATAGGGAAAAGCTTGAGATATTCCTGAGGCTGAATCTATACAGCACAGATATGTCTGTTCGAGAAATGTGTGGACCAAAACCATTTTCTCCAGTGCACGTGGGAACTGAGCAAAGTGGGAAGCGTGGTTGCGTTTCAGGCTGCCTCATGTAATCTCTCTTGATGGATTCACTCTTCTCAGTTGCTGGCATATCTTAAATGCTGTTTTTGATATGCTCCATCTCCCAAACTCTCTGCTTGTTCTCCATTTGTTTTGCTGGCTGCTTCTGAATATTTTATAATCCAGTATGTACCAGTGCCTCTGGAGCTCCTCGGGAACTCTATCAGTGGAGTTCTTTCTCTGGGTATCAGTTCATCAAGCAGTACTGAACTCTCAGGATCAAGTCAAGGTCACGTTTCCTCTGTTTAAACCCTCCAACCTGTGCCTCTTATTTGCCTGAAATGTAGTGGACTAACCAACGCGCACAAAGCTTTGGATTTTCTAGCCTCTGGCTCTCTCTCAGATTTCATCTTCTCAGCAGTACTGTTTGCTAACTCTGCTCCTGCTCTTGCTGTTTCTGTTGGATTTCTGTTGCAGCATCATCAGTTACTACAATGGTAGCACCTCAAACCCCCAACACCCATGCCATGCGTTGTTAACAGTTTTGTAGATCGGAAGTACAAGTGGGCTCAACCACATTTTCAGCTTAGGCTCAAATCAGCTTGAGTGCTGGACTTCTGTCTGGGGGCCTTGGGGAAAAGTTTACTCCACAATTCATTCCACTTACTGGCAGAATTCTGTTCCTTGTGGTTGTAGGACTGAGGTCCCAGCTTCCTTGCTGGCTGTCAAGGAAGAGGCGCTCTTAGCTCCTGGAGGCCACCCCGATTCCTTGCCCCATGGTTTCCTCCATCTCCAAGCCAGCAAGGGTACCTTGGATCCTTGTCATGCATTGAATCTCTCTGACTCCCCCACCTGCAGCCAACCAGAGGAAACTCTCTGCTTCTGGAATATTCATATGATGAGGTTAGGTCCACTTGGATAATCCTCAGTGAAGGCCAAATGATTAGTAATTTTTTTGATTAGTAATCTTAATGTCAGTGGCAGAATTACTTTAACATACTGGGCTGGCCATAAATTTAATTTGGCTTTTTTAGTAAGATGTTATGGAAAAACCCAGATGAACTTTTTGGCCAACTCAATGAATAGTCATGGGAGTAATCAGGGAAGGGAGGAGAATTCTGCCTCCTACATGATTCCTCAAACATGCGGCTGTCAGTCTCACCCCAGGACCTTTGCACTCACTCTTCCCTCTGTCTGAAACTCTTCCCCAGAGAGTCCCATGGCTGGCACAAGTGATGCATTATGTATTTATATGTTTATCTGATACCTGTCTTCCTTCACTGGGATAGAGTCTCCCTTAAGATGTGGGTTTGCCTACTTTATTCAGGGCTCCATCCTCAGCTCCTGAAATAACTCCTGGCTCTTAGCGGATGCTCCACACTATAAATAAATGAATGTACACATAATCTTTAGTTTTGTCAACCACTCTCCTCTTTTTCCTTCTCTCTCCAAGATGTCTCTGAACTTTAGAATTCCTATAAAATGATCATCAGGAGTTTTTTTTTTCTCTAAATATGTGTGAGCTTGAAAAGATTCAGGAAGCTATTCTCTTCCACCTGATCTACATAAGCGTAGCTATTAATATGTTTTCTAAAAAATGAGGGTGATTAATAAAATTAAGCAACTCTTTCTGGTTGCCCACTCCAAAAGAAAACTGCTACTGATAATATATGAAAATCTATTCCAGCTTTCTGAAATACACTATTTATCTCCATTAGTTCATTTACTGGTATCTATTGACCTCCCACTGGGTATGAAACATTTATTTCTCTTTACTAGCTTTTTTTTTTTAACCTTTTATACATCTGTGTCTTCTTTATCTGGCAACATTCCCATGCATCCCCATCTTTATGCCCCAGCTGGGGGTTGGAAATACCTTGATGATCTTTGATTATAGCTTCCCATTCAATGAGAAACTCCCCTAGACTGGAGTATTCTCCCTCTTTGTCAATAACATTCCTACTTCTCAGGTCTTCCAGGTTCTGTGCATTCTTTGATTGGTACAATTCAGAGAGAGCTAGTCTTCTTTTGAACTCATTTAATATCTGAGCCAAAGGTGCTAGAGGCATAATGGCTTGATTCTGTGCACTAGTCTCTTTTGCAGTTTGTCATTTTTTAAATGTTTGAGCCTTCATTCAAAGAACAAGGCAGTCAAAAACCTAGATTTCTGGTTTCTCTTAAAAATAGGAATCCTAACACTTGAGCTGCCATTTCCATATGACAGTAGTTGGGACTGGAGAGGAAGTTGTCCTTTAGCGGGGGTGTGTCCCTAGTTTGCCACAGTCCCCACTTCCCCCTACTGTATCACCAAATGAAACCTGAATGTTGCTATAGTTTATCATCATGGTCGTGCTGCTTTTTTTTTTTTAAAGTAAAGAAGTATTTGTTTCCCTGTTTTATCATAAGTGGTAAACTGAATGAGAGATCCAGTCACACTATTATTGTTATTGCCTTCTATCACCCACCTGGGCTTGGAGGGGCTGTTGGGTTTTGCAGTTTCTTCCCAGTCTCTGTGAGGCTGGGAGCAGTCCCACCTTGCTCACTGCTGTGTTCTCAGAGCCTGGAGCATAACAGGTGATTAACTGAGTTTTACAGAATGAATGAATACCTGTATCTGAAATCTGTGCAACTTATGTAGCACCTAGTAACCTTGGATTTTACTGTTGTCTTTTTATGTGTGGATATCCTTCTATAAAGTCTGCCAGTGTTTTCCCTCCAACTATTTGCTTTAAAGCCAGAAACTCTATCTCTATTCACTTCCTATTACTGTTGTAGCAAATTACCAGAAACTTGGAGTCTTAAAACAAAAGAAATGGATTCTCTCTCAGTTTTTTAAGATAGAAGTTAGAGATCAAGTTGTTGGCAGGGTCACATTCTCTCCAAACAGTTCTTGGAAAGGATTCTCCCTGGCCTCGTTCAGCTTTGGTGGCTCCAGGCATTCTTTCGTTTGTCTCAGTGTCACTGTGGCTCCTGCCTGTGTGTTCACGGGGCCTCCACAGGGCCTCCCCGTCTTCTGCATCTCAGCCTTCATTTCTGTCTGTTAGAAGAATTTGTGTCGTTGGATTAGGGCTCATGTGGTTAATGCAGGATGATTTTGTCTTGAGATCCTTCACTTATTTGCAAAGACCCTTCTCCCAAATAAGCACATTCCCAGGTTCTAGGCAGACACGTATTTTGGGGGCCACTATTCGGTTCTCTACAAAAATCTCATGGTAATTTCCTTCTTTTTTTTTAGTTTTCTGACAGTTAAATTTTTAAAAAATATTTATTTATTTTTGTTGCTGTGGAAGGGCTTTGTCTAGTGGGGAAGTGAGCAGGGGCTACTCGTCGTGGTGCATGGGTGTCTCATAGGAGTGGCTTCTGTTGTTGCAGAGCACGGGCTCTAGAGCGCAGGCTCAGTAGTTGCAACACATGGGCTGAGTTGCCCCGCAGCATGTGGGATCTTCCTGGGCCAGGGATCAAACCTTTGTCCCCTACGCTGATGGACGGATTCTTAACCACTGGACTACCAAGGAAGTCTGGTAATTTCTCTTCTTTACTTGAAAAATTTTGAGAGCTTGCTGTTTCTAAGGCTCTGTGCTAGGCACTGCATGGGCAGAGATCCTGATCAAGCAATCAGGATCCTCCCCTCTGGGAAGGAGAATAAGGAATAAATACAGGGAACTATTATATCATGACATTCATGGAATATACTCTCAAGAGCATACAGAGCACTATGGGGTCTCCAAGGAGAAAGATATCAGGGAATCAGGGATACTGTTAAAAGAGGCAGGATTCAGCTGTGCCTTGAAGGAGGAGTGGAATCTTGAAAGATAGGAGACTATTTCCACTAGGGTAGAAAGTGTGAGAAGCCCATAGTTGGAGAAATATCACATAGAACAATGACTTATTTTGATGAAACATCAAGTACGTGTCCCTGAATGTCTGTTGTATATGGTAGTTGCTCAAGAAACACTTATGAAACCCCCATGCCTTTGGTGCCGCTTTAGGGACTTTACCACATTGTTGCTGTTCAGCTGCTAAATCGTTTCTGACTTTTTGTGACTCCATGAACTGTAGCACACCAGGCTTCCCTGTCCTTCACTATCTCCTGGAGTTTGCTCAAATTCATGTCCATTGAGTCAGTGATCTCACATTCATCAATTTATAGTTTTCTGAAAAACCGAAGTTCACAATAGGAAATACAACCAGTAAATTAGTGACACTTACATAACGCCTTTGGAGATAGTATTTGCTGCCACAGCCCAGGGCAGGGGACGGGGTGCTGGGATTGGTACTTTAACCTTGCAGGTTAGCCACAGGGCGCTCATATTTTAAATCTGATAATGCGGGCTGCTGGGGCTGCCCTGGTGGCTCAGATGGTAAAGAGCCTGCCTACAATGCAGGAGACCCGGGTTCGATCCCTGGGTCGGGAAGATCCCCTAGAGAAGGCAATGACACCCCACTCCAGTACTCTTGCCTGGAAAATCCCATGGACGGAGGAGCCTGGTAGGCTACTGTCCATGGGGTCTCCAAGAATCGGACAAGACTGAGCGACTTCACTTCAATGTGGGCTGCTAATCACATACTGATTTACTCGGAACCCACAGTTTCTTCATTGTTTCCAAATTTTATTAATGTTCTGCCCTGAGGCATAATGCCTTGAATTACACCCACCAATGGGTTGCAGGAAGTGGAGAAAATTTCTTTTCCAACAATGAGGAGCTCGAAGGAAATTTCCTGAGAAAGCTAAATGATCATATCACAAAAGCTGTGCCGCCCTGTTGAGAATAAGGAGAAGATGACTGCTCCCTGGGCTGGAGGGAGGTGGTCAGGGGCAATGGGCAAGCCATTTTCACCAGAACCAAGGAGTAGCCTATGAGAGAAAAAATATTTATAGTAGATGCTGCCTGACTGTGTTTAAAGTAGTGATTCTGACACCTAGTGTGTTTGTTGACATAAATTTAACTTTATTTAAATTTTGGTTAAGTGCGGCTTTATTATTTATTTGCAGACTTTCAGAATGTAGACATTTTAATAAGTTACGGACTCAGTGACTTCATGGAGTACTGATGATGGGCTCCTTTCATTGAATTTGGTGATGCAAGCTCTGCCTGTAGATGTTCACATGTAGAGTGAGAGCCTCCTGGCGCTTTGGTACCGAGAAGGGCATCTCATCCAGCTAATATCAATACTTGAATCCACGTCATTCCCTCGTCTGCATCATCTGGCCTGGCAGTAGTCAAGGTTCTATTTGGGCCCCCTAGTGATGGGACACTTTCTAAGAGGGAGGAACAATTTGTTACATGGCATTTGTTTTCCCTTTATTTAATCTCTAACAGCATACATTTAAAATACTTTGAAATCGAGTCACAGATGTAGAAAACAAATTTATGGTTACCAAGAGGGAAGAAGACAGGAGGGATAAATTGGGAGCTTGGGATTGATATATATTCACTGCTATATATAAAATAGATAATTAATTAGATCGTATTGTTAGCACAGGGGACTCTACTCAGTACTCTGTAATGAGCTATATGGAGAAAGAATCTAAAAAAGAGTGGGCATGTGTGTATGTATAGCTGATTTACTTTGTTGTACAACAGAAACTAACACAACATTGTAAATAAGCTATACTCCAATAAAAATTAATTAAAAATACTTAATCCATTTTTTAAACAAAGAATTAATATGCACACTTTAGCATATCAGTATGAAAAGAACACATTGTAAGACATTCTTTCTCTTGCCTCTATCCTCAATCACTCTTTCCAGTGTATTTCATTTTTATTTTGAGAAGTATTCTTACTTAGGCGAAGGTTTTATGAATGTGTGTGTAGGCACAGTCTTCTCACCTCCCATGCCCTGTTTTTTTCTTTAGCACTAATGGGATTATACAATTCACAGGGCTCTGTACTTTGCTTTTTTTTTTTTTAAATACTGTATCTTGGAGATTATCTTATATTAGCATATCTAATTCTATTGCATTCATTTTTTGTATCTGTGTAGTATTCCACTGTATAGCTTATTTTATCATTTATAACTAGTTCCCTGTGAATGGTATTTAAAGGTTATTTGTTTTTTTTTTTTTTAATCCCAGATATTTTTGACTGCCTCTTCTTGTTTTCATACATATTCTTAGGTTTTTTCTAAACCCATGCCCAGTCCCATTCATTTAACGGGTATCCATCCTTCCACCAGGGTAACCTCCTTGGAGCAGCCTCCCCAATTTCCTCTTCTTTGGAGAAGCATTGTGCACACAGTTCCGTGACAGCATTCAGCAGTTTAACTTTGCCTGGGATGTGTGTGTGAGTCTGACCTTCTATTGGGCCAAGCTCTGCCTCTTAACTCAAGGGCTAGTGCTGTCCTGGGTCTGGGTCACTTGAGGGCGCAAAGGGGCCGCTCAGACGTCTCCTCTAAGCAGGGGATCTGGGAGGTAGGGGAGCACTGGTAGCATGGCCATGAAAAATGTCTTTGGCTAGATTCCTTTGCCAGTTTAAGAAGAGACTTCCTTAAACCCCTTTTGTTTTAATTTTCTTATTTATTTACTTTATTGGAGGATATTTGCTTTACAATGTTTTGTTTCTGCTGCACAAGGAAGTGAATCAGCTATGTGTAGACATATATCCCTCCCCTCCTGGACCCCCCTCCCGCCCCTGTCCCACTCCTCTAGGTCCTCACGGAGCATCAGGCTGAGCTCCAAGCGCTATACAGCAGGCTCTCACTAGCCATCTGTTTGACACATGGCAGAGTATATATGTCAATCCCAGTCTCCCAATTCATCCCACCCTCTCCTTCCCCTCCTGTGTTCACACGTCCATTCTCTATGTCAGTTCTCTATTTCTGCCCTGCAAATAGGTTCGTCTGTACTTTTATTTTCTTTACATTCCACATACACACTGTTGGGAATGTAAATTGATACAGCCACTATGGAGAACAGTATGGAAATATGGAGATTCCTTAAAAAACTAAAAATAGAGCTACCATATGACCCAGCCATCCCACTCCTGGGCATATACCCTGAGAAAACTATAATCTGTAAACCTGTTTCAGATACTGTAGTTAAGTGGTTTCCATGCCTGGCTTTGCCTCAGAAGAACTTACATAGATGCTGGGACCCTTCCTGGAGAGAATGTTGCAGTAGTCCAGGGACAGGGGTCAGCTGTCTGTATTTGAACGAGGCCCCTGGGTGACTCTGAGATGCCAGGCTGGAGAAATTTTATGCTTTTTGGACAAATATATGAAGTGCAGGGAAGTGTTTTGAGCCTCAAGGTCAAAAGGTTCACAGTTTAGTTGGGAGACAGAGAAGATGGTTAGAAAGTGAAAATTCAGTACAAGTAGAAATCCCTGCTAATCCATGTTCTTTGGGGAGTCACACAGGTGGGTCAATAGAAAAAACATCACAGAGAAAAGGAAGCTTGAGCTGTGCCTGGGAGGATGGGTACTGGTTAGTCTTTTGTACAGACTCGTTTTGTAAGCTTTTTAAGGAAGTCAGTGACGTATATGGACCAAGAACAAGGGCTATGGAGCTGGATGCTTTGCTTGAAGTTGTGTGACCTCACTTGTGGTTGTGTGACCTCAGGCAAATAAACATACATAGAGGCCACAGTTTCCACACCTGTTACACTGCAACAGCAACAGTTCTCACCTTAGAAGTTTGCTGTGAAAAATTAAAAGGGATTCATTTTTGCAACAATGTTGGTGTGTATAAGTCCTTGATAAAGGTGATCTTTTAAGAATAACTTAGGCACAGATCCAGGTTTCGAGCCTCAATCTTTCTCTCGGGGAAGTCCGGCTAGGCTTACAGGGACTAGAATCCAGTGAGGACACAAGACAGGGGCTCCGTCAGAGGGAGGGGCTGACAGGCTTTGTGGACTCCAGTGACTCTTCTGCTGTGAGACTCAGCCATGACCTACCGCCAGTTTATTGTGTTTTTATTTTAATTAAAAAATATTTTGGCCATGCCGCTTGGTGTGTGAAATTCTAGTTCCATGATTAGGGATTGAACCCACACCCCCTGCACTGGAAGCACAGAGTCTTAACCACTAGACCGCTTAGGGTACTCCTCAACCACTGGTCTAAACTGCAGGTTGAAGGAGACCCTTAACCCTCTCTGTATGGGTTTGTTTACTGAGTGGGCAGCCCATGGCGCTCTGCAAGCTGGCAAGAGGCTGATATGAGTGCAACCAAGGGGTGGCGTGGGATTTCCTCCAAATCCTATTAAAATAATTTTTTTTTAAAAAAGAAATAGAATGTGGATGAAAGTTACTTTCCTTCTGAATCTTCCTTGAGCCACAGTTTATCACCTAATTTGAGGTGAAGCTTTAAGACTGTGGAAACCAGACTTTTCTCATATTCTGTTTCAGAAATGGAAGCACCACCAGCTAGGAGGAGCCTGGATGGTCCACTCTGTCTCCTTTTGCTCTGTATCTCTCCCCAGCCAGTGGCAGAGCCCTTCTCTGAAAAAGATCTGAGAGCTGTCTTGTTGATCAGCTTCACTGTTATAAAAATTGTTTAATTAATTTATTTTTAATTGAAGGATAATTGCTTTACTATATTGTGTTGGTTTCTGCCAAACATCAACATGAATCAGCCATAGGCATACATATATCCCCTCCCTCTGGAACCTCCCTCCCATCTCCCTCCCCATCCCACCCTTCTAGGTTGTTACAGAGCCCAGGTTTGAGTTCCCTGTGTCATGCAGCAAATTTTTATTTTTCGGTCATGCCGCACAGCATGTGGGATCCTACTTCCCTGACCAGCGATCAAATCCACACCTCCTCCAGAGGAAGTGTAGAATTTTAACCACTGGATCATCAGGGAAATTCCAAGGGGCACTCCTGATACCTGGTGAACTCAAAACTCATAGTCTCAGTGGTTGGAAATAGGTGAATTGGTGTAGAAAGATGAGAGGAAGGAAAGAAAGCAAAAAAGTTTTTTTTAAAAAAGGAAGGAAAAGACAAAGGGTGAAAAATAAAAGTTGAGTAAAGTAAAAAGGGAAGGAAAGAACACAGAAAGGAAGAAAGGAGAGAAGAGAGACATTAGAGGCTTTTCAGCACATCTTACTTAGATGTCGATTAAGGCAAGAACTGTCTGGTTTCACCGACAGCAGGCATGTCACCATGCACTCCAACCTTTCTTTAATGAACAAAGCATCATTTGTTTCCAGGTCTGCTGGTATCAATCAATAGGGTTGTTTCTCTTACGAAGCCACTCCAGGTGATACTCAGAGATGTACAATAGTGCTAACTAGTCAGAACAACTATTATTTTTGAGCTTTAATGAGGTACCAGACAAGAAAGGCAGTTAATTTCTACCTAATGATCTGATGCTGTTCTTAGAGACATAAGCTGTGGTGTATTGTTTTTATTGAACAAGGCTGTCAGTATTGTCTGACCATGTGTCTAGCAAAAAGCCACTGATTGGATTCTGGGGCTGCAGAAAGACATGGTTACACAGTCATTTTATGGCACTCAATTTCTAAGCTGTGGGGTGCGAATAGGAAAGAACTATTTATTTTTAAAGAGAAATCCAATTGGGTGAAGCCAATTTTATGGAGCTTGGATGTGAGCAATAAGGATGTGAGCATGTTATAGGTTTCTTACATAGCTGTCTAGAGAAAACCCTCAATCACTTTTCTGAGGAGGGCCCATTGTGGAAAACTGCTGATACATACTGTAATTTCTTTAATGCCATCAGCTGTGGTGGGGGGGTAGTCGCTAAGTCGTGTCTGACTCTTGTGACCCCATGCACTGTAGCCCACCAGGCTCCTCTCTCCATGGGATTTCCCAGGCAAGAATATTGGAGTGGGTTGCTGTTTCCTTCTCCAGGGGATCTTCCTGACCCAGGGATCAAACCCATGTCTCCTGCATTGCAGGCGAACTCTTTACCACTGAACTACCAGAGAAGCCCCAGTTATGCCGGGCCTTAAAAGATACTTTTCAATTGTCCATATACAATAAAACATACTAGGTAACTCCAGATAAATGAACTTTTGAACAACTCTAATTTTTGGAAGAAGGAATGCAGGATGTCATATAGGCTTCTACTCATCATTATTTGTGCAAACATTACTAACTGATCATGGCACATTGCCCATTAATGGCCAGGTCTGATTTTAACATTTCTCTCAATCCAGCAGTTCAGGCAGAACTCCTGTTTGACTGGAGTTGTCATGTGAGGTGAAGCCTTTTGCCATCCTTGATGTAGATCATTAGAAAAGATTATCTTTTTCTTCCCTCCTTACTGGGATTTTTTTTGTTTGTTTTTGTTTTTAACCCTCTGGAAATTCTTGAGGATAAATAGCCTGGGCTTTGTATTTCCAGCTGAATCACTAAATGGCTCATTGCTTGTTGTGCCACTTTGAAAAGTGGGCCATTTTAGAAGTTCCACTGGGGAATTTGGAAGAATTGCTGAGGCAAGTCTTTATTTGATGGTTTGAGCTTTTTACTCCATGCCAGACATGGATGGGCGCCAATTCCTGGAACAGATGGAAAATTGCATATTTCAAGAGAGAGAGTAAATGGATTGTACCATGTGAGAATTCAGTCTTTTAGGGGAAAAATGTTTTCTCTGATGACAAGTAAGCATCAAGGGACCTTAAAAGCTCTGGTTGATGTACTTGGTTTCTTCCTTTTCTGTATCTTGATCAAAGGCTGACAATGAACCACTCAGAACAGAGTGATAGAAAGGAATACTCAGGCTATAGATTTCATACTTGAGACGTGAAACAGTTTCATTAAAAATGCATTCCTCGCAGAATGAAAACACAGCCCTTTTCTTTGGTTGATGTTTGATTATTAGCATCTTTGGGATTACTTGAATTTGTTTTGTGACTGACACAACACAAAAGGCATCAGAACTTTTTGAACTAAGGAAGCAATTTCAAAATTCAATAATGCAGGAAAAGGAAAACCAATAGGCCTTGTCTGTTAGTGTACAATGGCGCTAGAAATATACAACTGCAATTTCATGGCTGGCCCGTGCTGTAATTTACCGCTGGTGGTTCCTTCACTGAAATTTTAATTCTTGACACTCTACGTTTGGCCAGAAATGTTCTATAGGTAAAAGCCATGCATGACACAGTCTCTCTTCATAATCGCCTCTGTGATGTAGCTGAGGGGAGCAAAGGCTCTAGAGTGCTGGAGTCCTGGCTTGAGTCTTGGCTGTGCAAGCTTGAGCAGGTTATGGAACTTGTCTGACCCTTAGTTTCTTCTTCTATAACTGGAGTAGTCATACTCGGATTAGAGTTGTTAGAAGAAGGAGAGCTGAGTGAGGGCATGTGGAGTGCCCAGCACAGAACCTGAGACACTGAAAAGGCACAATGATTTTATTACTTTTTATGGCTTTGAATGGCAGTGTTCTTTCTGGTTTAGACAGTATTTAGAAAAAAAAAGATCTTGGGATTGTGGAATGGAAAAGCTTCCAAAATCACTCTCCTGTGTTTAGATTTTAAGTTCCTGCCTATAGCACTTTTTTACACTCCCTGTAGTCAATAACAAAAATGGACCAATTCTTCCTCCCCTTGGTATTCATGGCCTTTGACATGCGACTTGAAATCTCCTCCTGAAGTCACCATCCTCCTTGGATGGGACTGTGGTAGGGTCTTGAATCCACAAACCCTGACTTAATAGGAGACTCCAACCTACTCTCTTGGGCATCAGGACTTACTGAAGCTCAGATTCTTTTTTCTTCATGCAGAAATAACTCAGAGTGAGACAAAGTGATAGACCAAGAATGAGTTAGCATAGGAGGCTTATGAAAGACCCAAGCAGGCAGGCAAGGGAACACAGCCCTGAGAACAAAGAGGGCTACATTTTTATAATCCAAGAAAAAGTGAGGAGGGTAAACCACTTTCTTCCTCACTTTTGGACAGATGTCAAGGCTTACATCATTAGTTCCTCCTTTTACGTTATATGGTCTAACTGGGACTGTCATGGCACTATTTGAATCATATGTACATTAGGAAAATGATAGTAACATACACTGAAATATGGTAATTCATCTCAGGTTTCGGTATAATGCCTCCTTTTACCTATTCCTTTCCCATTTCACCTAGTTTCTTTCCCCCATTGCTGTCTTGGCTACATGCAAAATTGCTACTCTTCAAGGACCATTAACCTCATGTAACAAGATTCTTATCTGTTGTCTTGTGTTTTAACTATCAAGGCTTATGGTTCAGTGTGCCTGGCACTTGAATGCACCTGGTCTTCCTTCAAGGTGGTGTAAGTTGTTGCTAGGTTACTAGATTCTTTCCTTGAGCGGCCTTTAGCTTACAACAGTCTCTCAAACGCCCTTAAAATCCCCCTTCTGTCTTTAATCCTCTAGTGGGATTTTTAAACTATTTAATTATCCTACTCTACCTCTATCACTCTCATCACAAAGGAGCTCTATTTGCTTATCCTTTGCTTCTGGATTTATCATGTGACTTTCTTTGGCCAATGACCTGTTAGCAGACATGGTACAAAGAAAGACTTAATAAAGCTATTGAGTGTGTCTGTTGGTTCCGAGTCATTCCACAATGAAATGAAAAGTATTCACCACATTCCTACTAGGATTCCTTCGAAGGTCAGCTCCCACAGCACTGAACCACATCTTTCAAACCATCTCATGCCATGTCTGCAGCCTGTTCTAGGGAGCCAAGGGCATCCCCAAGAAATATTGCCAGGTGAACATACATGGCAGGGGTGATAGTTCATGCATGGCGAAACAATGTCACGACACAAGACAGATGTAGTTTCTTTGGTGCAACACTAGATTCTTTTCCTGGGAAAATGGTTTTATGAGCCAGTCATTTTAGCCAAGAGCATCTGACCTCCAGTCAACTCAGTCTATAATCAAGTCCAGCCAAGAATAACAAAGCTGCCTAGCTGACCACCTTGGATTCATGAACAATAGGTAATAATTGTAACATGCCACTGAGGTTTTGCGGTTGTTTGTTATCCAGCATTATTAAAGCAACAGATTAGAGCTACTCTTCTCTTACTGCTCAGATTCCCTTGTGGTTGCAATTATGTTTTATTTGTTAGGCTTTTCAGATGTACTGAGAACTCACCGAGAATAGGGACAATATCTTATTTACCTTGCACCCTCAGGATCTAGCACAGTACCTGATGGGTAATAAATATCTGTGGCCTGAAGTTTTGGCTTTAATAGGACATTCCTCCACTTACTGGTGTATTTGCTTCTATATTTGTACTTTCATCACTGAATGCCTACTATATGCGTGGCTCTGTTCTGGGGGCTAGGGGTACAAATGCTAGCGTGGGTTGCCATTCCCTTCTCGAGGGTATCTTCCCAACCCAGGGATCAAAACCCTGGTCTCCTGCATTGCAGGCAGATTCTTTACCATCTGAGCCACCAGGGAAGCCCACAGATGTGAGCAAAATTGACATTAGAAGAATCTCATGAATTAGGAATGAGGACTGTGTCTATGAATATGCCTTCAAATGTGAATAAGTAAATGGATGAACAAAACAACCACTTACCAAATTCCTGCTCTGTGTCGGGCCTGGTGCCCTCAGAGGAAGGTGTTCCAGGTGAAAGAAATGATGGGCAAAGCGACTGGAAGACAGATGTATCAGAGTGAGAGTGGAACAGAAGGTTTTGGGCTAGGAAGCAGTGAGAGCAGGTTTTGAAATACAGTCCTGGATGACTTTGCTTGATAGACCAAGGGGTATGGATTTGGGATGAAAACTGGAATATTTATCTGGGCTAGACAGGTAATGTAAATAAGTGAAGACCAGATGTGAGGGAAAATAGAGGGGTGAAGACCATAGCAGCTAGAAAGCACATCTATCTACTGACCTTGCCCAGGTCTAGCTCAGTGCTTCCACTTTTTTTTTTTAAAATTATTATTGGAGTAGAGTTGATTTACAATGTTGTAATTTCTGCTGTATAGCAAAGTGAGTTAATTATACATATTCACATACCCATTGTTTTTTAGATTCTTTTCTCACGTAGGCTATTAGAGTATTGAGTAGAGTTCCCTGTGCTATACAGCAGCTTCTTATCAGTTATCTATTTTATACATAGTAGTGTATATATATTAATCCCAATACCCCAATTTATCCCTCCCACTCTTTCCCCCTGGTAACCATAAGTTTGTTTTCTGCATTTGTGAGTCTACTTCTATTTTGTAGATAAGTTTATACCTCTTTTTTTTGAGTCCACAAATAAACAATGTCATATGGTATTTATCTTTCTCTTACTGACTTTATTCAGTATGACAATCTCTAGGTCCATTCATCTTGTTGCAGATGGCATTATTTCATTCTTTTTTTTTTTATAGCTGAGTATATATTTATTTATCCCATTGTATATATGTATCACATCTTCTTTATCCATTCCTCTGTTAAGGGACATTTACATTGCTTCTTTGTCCTGGCTGTTGTAAATGATGCTGTTATAGCTCAGTGTTTCTTAACACTTTCCTGTGCTTGGGGGTATAGTTGTCTCTGGGGCTGTAGTTTTGGGATGGGGGTCGAGAGCTGAGATTTCCTGTTTCTAACAAGCTCCCATGTTTCTGTTCTTCTCATTCACCCTCTGAGAAGGAAGAATCTATCACGTTGATTGTTGCCATATGACAATGAGGACGGAGGTCTGCCAGTGCTTCGGACCTTTCCAAGAAAACCCATGCCATCTCTCTTTTATGTGAAATACTTGGATGTTTCATAATAGTACCAAATGTTTGTGAAGATACTTATGAAATGTGCAACCTCTCTGACTACTTCCTGGAATTTTACACTTACACTATTCTGAGTCCAAACATGAGGACATGACACCGTGGATGCTACCATCCTTTGGATTTTGCATTTCTTGGGTTTGCCCTTGTGGCTATATCCTGTGCATTTCTCTAAACAGATTTTAATCTTCTCAGGGACACGGATGAAATCTTCTTACTTTTCCATCTGCTAAAATATGTGGCAGGATGTTTCATACCCAGTGGGAGGTCAATAGATACCAGTAAATGAACTAATGGAGATAAATAGTGTATTTCAGAAAGCTGGAATGGATTTTCATATATTATCAGTAGGAGTTTTCTTTTGGAGCGGGCAACCAGAAAGAGTTGCTTAATTTTATTAATCACCCTCATTTTTTAGAAAACATATTAATAGCTTCAGGAAGTCTTGGTCTGCATGAAAAAAAGTTTAATATACCAGGGTGGTTATGATGCATCGTAATTGGGCTATGGGGGAGGGAAGACAAGTGCTGTTGTGTTGAAAGCAGTTGAATAGTTGCAAAAAAAAGTTAAAATTCAGTCAAAGATCCAATATTCTTAATGATTTATGAGCCAGTCCTGAAGGACGGAAGTGTAGTTTTTTTCATTTATGAGAATGGGATTGAAACTTCACATGGAGGCGAACACATCTTGCTTCCAGATTCTAGTTATTTTTGAAGAGTCAATCTTGGGCAACCTTGTCAGACCCTGAAGGATTACTTCTGAACACCATCAACCTTTCACTGAAGGCACGACACCACTTTATAGATGCATGGCCTTCTAGAGGTTACTAACTGCGTTATTGGCTAAACTGACACAGCTGTTCCAGTAGGACAGCATGGAAGATAGTGTCAAGAAAATTATCCAAAACTTGAAAATCCACCAAAAGGAAGATGGCTTTCTTTCACAAACATTGTCTAGCAAATCCTCTAGGGATTATCTAGGTCTATAAGGGTGTGGGCTGTTCATGGACTAGGCCAGTGGTCAGAAGACTGTGTAAAGCACCAGATAATACGTATTTCAGGCTTTGCAGAAAATACATCTGATCTGTTGACTAGTCTTCTCCTTCCCTTCTACCCTTCCTCTTTCTTCCCCTCTCTCTTTTTCCCCCCTCCCTCCCCCCTCCCTCCCTCCTCATTCCTTCCTCTTGCTCTTTCTCTCTTTCCCTTTCTCTCTCTCTTAAAAAGTCTAAAAGCCAGGACCAAATTCATAGGCAAATTCATAGGTAAGATTGTGTATTTATTAAAGACCTGTCCATGTTGGGTACTGCAGATGTCAGCTTTGAGAGATTTGAAGTCCAACTGTGGGCATATCTGAGATTTGAGTTGCCAGGCATTGGTGGAGATGGAAACTATGGTGGGTTTATTGGTCTAAGCCAGCTTCTGAGACATCTTTCTGAGACAAGATGTTACTTACCTGGGAGTTCTGGTTTCTCCTCTCTGGCTCCCTCTACACAGTCAGGCCTATTTGCCACACGCTTTCAATTTTTCAGCTCCTCTTTTCCACTCCTGAGGTTGAAGGAGACATGGCCCCACAGTGTGTGAGTTCTGTCTTCTTGAGGTACATTGAGGAGTCAGATGATTTTACCAGAGTAATACAAAAGTTAATTGCCTGAGGAGAGAATGCTGATTATCCAAGAAAGAGGTAACATTGGTCATTTTCCCTTCCCTCCTTCCTTCTACTGAAGCTCATTTTTAGAGTCTGTTCTCCACAAGTAACTTGTTTTCACAGATCTGTGGTAGGGTGGGGTTGGATGCTTTGCTTCACATAGGCTGCAGGATTTGATTTGTTCCTGCATGTCATCCTCTTTGGGGAATGTGGGCCAGCTGGGGAATTTTCTTTCCATACTGATGGGAAGAGAACATGCTAGCATAAGAGATCAAGCTGAACTGCACATGTGCATTTCAAGTCTCTATTTCCATCACATTTACAGATGGCTTGTCACCTAAAGCAAGACACAGGGCTGAGCCCAAAGTCAAAGGGTAAGAAAAATATACCCCAGCTATAGGGATAGAAACACACAGTGTGAGTCTATGTGGAGGGTGAAGAATTGGATCCAGTCATTCAGTTTACAACATTGTGAAAACACAAAGAGATAGTTATTATTTTTGTGGAAGTGGTCTTGTGTCTCATCTACACATTGCAAGTGACCTTGTTGTGGCTGCATGAATTATTGATACAGAATTATCTACTTGAACAGATAGGTGTGTTCATGTGTATGTGCTGCTTATACTACTGGCATAAAGTGAAATGAAAGTGTTAATCACTCAGCTGTGTTTGGCTCTTTGTGATCCCATGGACTGTAGTCTGCCAGGCTCCTCTATCCACGGGATTTCCCAAGCAAGAATACTGGAGTGGATTGCCATTTCCTTCTCCAGGGGATCTTCCTGACCCAGGGATCAACCCCAGGTCTCCTGCACTGCAGGCAGATTCTTTACTGTGTGAGCCACCAGGAAAGGGAACCCTACTCAGTGCTCTATGGTGACCTAAATGGGAAGGAAATATGAAAAGAGGGGAGATATATATATGTATAGCTGATTCACTTTGCTGTACAGGAGAAGCTTACAACACTGTAAAGCAACTATATGCCAATAAAAGATGTTTAATTAAAAATTTTAAAAAATGTACAAACCACTCTTAGTTTGCAAAGTCTACAAAAGCACATGGTAGGCTAGATTTGTGAACCTCTTCATGTCAGTAAACAGCAATTTCTCATTAGTTATCTATTTTATATATAGTATCAATAGTATATATATATATATATATATATATCGAACCCAATCTCCCAGTTCCTTCCACCCTCCTTTCCTTCATTGATGTCCATGTATTTGTTTTCTATGTCTCTCTATTTCTGTTTTGCAAATAAGATCATCTATATAATCTTTCTAGATTCCATATATATGCATTAATAGAAGATATATACACTTTTAAATGGTTGAAAAACAGAATATTTTATAACACATGAAAATTATATAAAATTCAGATTTCTGTGTGCATAAATTAAGTTTTCTTTGAACATAGGTAAGCTCCTTCATTTATATGTTATCTTTGGCTACTTTCATGCTACAGTACCTCTGTACTTGCAACAGAGATTATATAACCTAAAAAGTCTCAGATATTTACTATCTGGTCCTTTATAGGAAAAGTTGGCTGACTCCTGTATAAATCTACAAAACTATCACATACGTATGCAAAAATACATATGCATAGGTATGTATATTATAAGTGAAACATGAGCGGGGTAGTGCTTAGTTAGAATTCAGAGATGTAAGAGAAACTAGTGATGATCTTTCAAGTATGATTATTTTAGAGATATAGAAACAGGTGCAGAGAGCTATAGTACCTTGGTGAAATGCATTATACTAGTGGCAAAACAGGAAAAAAAAAAAACACATGTATTTATCAATTAAAAAAAGGTTTCCTCTGTAATATAGTATTACCAAGCATTTTTTCCCAATGCCATTTACAAAAATGAATTAAAATAGGATGGGCTGAAGGATGACATTGTCTCTTTCCCATTTGCTACTCAATTTATTTTCATTAATATTGTGATCTTTTTTGATTAATGTGACTAATGTTCTCACATGGCTGGGAAATGTATCAATTATGGGGTTAATTAATGTTGATGTTTAAACTCAGAATGGGATACTATTAATCGAATACATCTATTTGATGGGGGTTTAATTAATAATGTTCTGAGAAGTTCTTCTGATAAATTCCATTCCATGCTAATGAACTCCATGCATCGCCTTATTAAGCCCTAACTGTGGCTACCATTCCCCCCTGCTCTACTAATCCATGTTTAATTTGTTCACATAGTTCCTAGAGTCAATAGTAAGGCCTTTATTTTTACACCGTGTAATCAGGTTTAGGAATATCCACTTTCTCTAATTTGGTGCAGTGTCTGAATAATGCATGTCATAGAAGACGATGCTGAGCTAGAGAGCTGTTTAGCATGAAAAGGAAAAAATCAAATTGGCATTAATGAAGTGGGGGAGTAATGTAAAGCTAAAAATGGTGTTTAAGAAAAGAGTCATTAAGCCTTAAGTTTAAAAATGTTTGCTATAAAGGAACACTGTGATAGAAATTATTATAACTTTTAAATGACATTGGTTTCTTCTTTGCATCCTTTAAAAAAGAAATATATGGTTATTTATCATAACTTGATTTACATACAGTAAAATGTACAGATCTTAAGTATACAGTTTGAGGAGTTTTGAAAATTAGTTTGCTCAGGTAACCATGGCTCCAATCAAGAAAGAAAATATTGTCAACACTGCAGAATATTGGCTCTTGCTTCCTTCCAAGCAATCTCCCTACCCAGATGTAACCACCTGCTGATTTTTATCATCAGAGATTAGTTTTTCCTGTTCTTGAATTTTATATAAATGGCATCTGCAGAACACACTTGATTTATTCTGACTTCATAGATTCAGTCTTACTGAAATCAATTAAGTGTAACTCCATTTATGACTTCTACATTATGTTCCATTAGTCTATTTCTTTATTTTTAAAATTATTGTGTAAGTTTCAGGTATATAACATTATGGTTCAACACCTGTATGCACCGAGAGTGATTACCACAAATCTAGTGACTATCCGTCACCATACATTTATTTATCTTGAAGTGTAGTATAATTTTATAGATCAAGTTTTCCGTGAAATTGATCCTCCAACACTCTTTCAAGGTTGCTTTGGATATTCTAGTTCCTTTTGAATCCGTTTGCAACTTGGCTTGTAAATTTATACAAAGGCTGTTGGAATTTTTGTAAGATGTCAATGAGTCTTCAGTAGATTTGAAGAGATTTGGAATCCTATAAATATTGAGTTTTCCAATCCATGAATATAATATGTTTCTCCATTAATTTGGGTCTTCTTTAATTTCTCCCAGCAGATTTTTTTGATTTTCATTATAGAGGTCTTCAACATATTTTTTAAAATTTATTTTATGTGTGTCATACTGCTTGTGTCATTTTTGGCAATATGTTTAGTCTCCAATGTAATCTTTGGGTTATTCTACTCATGATTCAGATTCCTTGGAGGATTTCTGATTCATGGGTTTCGTGATATGCCCACTCATTCTTTATAAATGGGCCAATGATCTTGACTGACAATCTTTGTAAGACTATGCAGAAGGGGCTGAGGGTACAAGATTCATGGGGTACAACAGGGTCTCTGTTACCCTGAGAATAGGGAGTATGTTCTTGGGAGGCAAACAGAAGTATCTATGACCAGTTGCTTTGCTAATAATTTTTGCATTATCTCACTTAATCCTTCCTGTATCCATATGAAGTATATAATATTTCCATTTTACTATTATAGGCACATTTTTAAACATTTAAAAACTTTGCCTAAGATGTTTTAAAGCTGTTCTGCTAAGAATTATTTGCATGTAAGTAATTATTGGGTCTAATATAAGCTGTTCTGTTCATTAAAGCTGGTCTCAGAGTACTGGTACTTGGCAATACTACATAATTTATTTTTCATTTATACAAGTAAAGTAAACTAATGTTATTGAGGTTTGTTTGGATGTTTTTTTTTTGTTGTTGTTGTTTATAAACTCTGACAAGCTATCTGAATGACATATCTAGATTAGGAATTCAGGAGCTGCCCTGGAGTTCTGGTTCTTCAGTGCTCACCCATGCAACCTTGAATCTGTTGGCTTCACCTTTCTGGGTCTTAGCTTTCTCATTTAAAATGAAAAAGTTAGACTAGATCAGGTATGGTAGGTAGAACTCTAAAGATATTTCCCCAAGATTCCTGTCCCCTGGCTATTAAATCAAATACGAATCCACATACTGCTGTGAATGGACTTTGTATATCAAAGTGACTAATCAGCTGAGTTTAAAATACAAAGGTTTTCTTGGATTATCTATGGAGCCAGTGTAATCATGTGTGCCTGCTAGGTCACTTCAGTCACTTCCACAGGAGCCCTTAAAATAAAAAGAGGAGGCAGAAGAGAGGTGAGGCAGAAAGGGAGCTCAGAGACATGTGAGGTTTGAGAAGAACTGGACCAGCCACTGTTAGTTTTCAGGTGCAGGTGGAGAGCCATGAGTCAGGCCATGTGAGTACCTCTACAAGCTGAGAAATGCCTGTAACTGACAGCTAGCAAGGAAATAAGGATCTCAGTGCTAAAACCATAGGGAACTGAATTCTGCCAACAATTTGAGCTGGATGCAGATCCATCTTCAGAGCCTTCAAAGAGTCACTCAGCCCTGCTACACGTTGATTTTATCCTTGTTAAACCTGGAGCAGCAGCAGCAAGCCTGGAGCAGAGAACCAGGATAAGCCATGCTGTATCCAGATTTCTAACTGTGAGATAATTAATGGATATTGTTTTAAGCCACTGAAATTATGGTAATCTGTTATGGCAGAAATCCAAAAAATAATATCTCAGGGTTATTGTATCAGTTCATAGTCTAGAGTGGCCAAGAAGAAATATAATGGGTACCTGAGTCTTACTTGGGCTAGGTATAAAATGATGGGTGGTAATTGCTACTTTCAAATGATGAGGGCTGTGGTGTATTTAAGGGTTTTGTCTAAAAGAAACGATTGCTACTCAGGTCCAGTGCATTCTAAGATGGTGAGCTCTGGGTTGCAAGATGTGATTATTCACTACCAGCTAGAAATTCAGATTTTAAAGTGGAATTCCCCAATTTTAGACAAGTGACAGCTAATACAGTTTATAAATACAAACAGAACAGATCTGGGAAACATAACATTAAACTGACAGATATTAGTTTGTGATGTTTTTAAAAACATAAGATAACCTAAACTCACTAAACCTTGCCATTAGGGAGAAGCAGGACATAAGGTTTATAATTAAAAAGCCAACTTGTAATTACTACTGGATGACTAGTTAAGTGTTACATTTCATCTCTAAAATAGGGCTAGTCATTCCAATTTCACAACAATGTGAGGATTAATTGAATATACTTATTTACTGTTTTTAAGATTCTTTTCCCATCTAGGTTATTAGAAAATATTACATATAGTTTCCTGGACTATACACTCAGTTCTTGTTTATTTTACATATTATAACTATTTTTAATTTTAGCAGTACAGTACAGTGCTGAGTGCAGGTCTGAATTCGCTGTCACATTTACAAAATGCAGTAGACCTTGAACAAATACTATTATATTCAACTGTACAGAGAGACACAGGATAGGAAGTAGAGGCCCCGCATCTTTATCTCATCAGGAGGCCCAGCAACTACCCAAGAATACAGCATTTTGTGCTCTTCACCTGCAAGACCATGTAAGCTTATGCACAACAAGAACTTTTAAAAAAAATTAATTTATTTATTTTTTGGAGGCTAATTACTTTACAATATTGTATTGGTTTTGCCATGCATTGACATGAATCCATGGAGAGGTCTGACACAGTGTGGTCCATTGAAGAAGGGAATGCCAACCACTTCAGTATTCATGCCTTGAGAACCCCATGAACAGCATGAAAAGGAAAAATGATAGGATACTGAAAGAGGAACTCCCCAGGTCAGTAGGTGCCCAGTATGCTACTGGAGATTAGTGGAGAAATAACTCCAGAAAGAATGAAGGGATGGAGCCAAAGCAAAAACAATACCCAGCTGTGGATGTGACTGGTGATAGAAGCAAGGTCCAATGCTATAAACAGCAATATTGCATAGGAACCAGGAATGTCAGGTCCATGGATCAAGGCAAATTGGAAGTGGTCAAACAGGAGATGGCAAGAGTGAATGTCGACATTCTAGGGATCAGCAAACTAAAATGGACTGGAATGGGTGAATTTAACTCAGATGACCATTATACCTACTACTGCGGGCAGGAATCCCTCAGAAGAAATGGAGTAGCCATCATGGTCAACAAAGGAGTCTGAAATGCAGTACTTGGATGCAATCTCAAAAACGACAGAAGGATCTCTGTTTGTTTCCAAGGCAAACCATTCAATATCACAGTTATCCAAGTCTATGCCCCAACCAGTAACGCTGAAGAAGCTGAAGTTGAATGGCTCTATGAAGACCTACAAGACCTTTTAGAACTAACACCCAAAAAAGATGTCCTTTTCATTATAGGGGACTGGAATGCAAAAGTAGGAAGTCAAGAAACACCTGGAATAACAGGCAAATTTGGCCTTGGAATATGGAATGAAGCAGGGCAAAGACTACTAGAGTTTTTCCAAGAGAACACACTGGTCATAGCAAACACCTTCTTCCAACAACACAAGAGAAGACTCTACACATGGACATCACAGATGGTCAACATCGAAATCAGATTGATTATATTTTTTGCAGCCAAAGATGGAGAAGCTCTATACAGTCAACAAAAACAAGACCAGGAGCTGACTGTGGCTCAGATCATGAACTCCTTATTGCCAAATTCAGACTTAAATTGAAGAAAGTAGGGAAAACCATTAGACCATTCAGGTATGACCTAAATCAAATCCCTTATGATTATACAGTGGAAGTGAGAAATAGATTTAAGATCTGATAGATAGAGTGCCTGATGAACTATGGATAGAGGTTCATGACATTGTACAGGAGACAGGGATCAAGACCATCCCCATGGAAAAGAAATGCAAAAAAGGAAAATGGCTGTCTGGGGAGGCCTTACAAATAGCTGTGAAAAGAAGAGAACCGAAAAGCAAAGGAAAAAAGGAAAGATATAAGCATCTGAATGCAGAGTTCCAAAGAATAGCAAGAAGAGATAAGAAAGCCTTCCTCAGTGATCAATGCAAAGAAATAGAGGAAAACAACAGAATGGGAAAGACTAGAGATCTCTTCAAGAATATTAGAGACACCAAGGGAACATTTCATGCAAAGATAGGCTCGATAAAGGACAGAAATTGTATGGACCTAACAGGAGCAGAAGATATTGAGAAGAGTACACAGAAAAACTGTACAAAAAAGATCTTCACAACCAAGATAATCACAATGGTGTGATCACTCATCTAGAGCCAGACATCCTGGAATGTGAAATCAAGTGGGTCTCAGAAAGCATCACTATGAACAAAGCTAGTGGAGGTGATGGAATTCCAGTTGGGCTATTTCAAATCCTGAAAGATGATGCTGTGAAAGTGCTGCACTCAATATGCCAGCAAATTTGGAAAACTCAGCAGTGGCCACAGGACTGGAGAAGGTCAGTTTTCATTCCAATCCCAAAGAAAGTCAATGCCAAAGAATGCTCAAAGTGAAAGTGAAGTTGCTCAGTCGTGTCCAACTCTTTATGACCCCATGGACTGTAGCCTACCAGGCTCCTCCGTCCATGGAATTTTTCAGACAAGTATACTGGAGTGCGTTACCATTTCCTTCTCCAGGGGATCTTCCCAACCCAGGGATCAAATCCAGGTCTCCCGCATTGCAGGCAGATGCTTTAACCTCTGAGCCACCAGGGAAGCCCCTCGAATGCTCAAACTACCGCACAATTGCACTCATCTCACATGCTATTAAAGTAATGCTCAAAATTCTCCAAGCCAGGCTTCAGCAATACGTGAACTGTGAACTCCCAGATGTTCAAGCTGGTTTTAGAAAAGGCAGAGGAACCAGAGATCAAATTGCCAACATCTGCTGTATCATGGAAAAAGCAAGAGAGTTCCAGAAAAACATCTATTTCTGTTTTATTGACTATGCCAAAGCCTTTGACTGTGTGGATCACAAGCAACTGTGGAAAATTCTGAAAGAGGTGGGAATACCAGACCACCTAACATGCCTCTTGAGAAATCTGTATGGAAGAAGCACAAGCTGGAATCAAGATTGCTGGGAGAAATATCAAATACCTCAGATATGCAGATGACACCACCCTTATGGCAGAAAGTGAAGAGGAACTACAGAGCCTCTTGATGAAAGGGAAAGAGGAGAGTGAAAGAGTTGGCTTAAAGCTCAACATTCAGAAAATGAAGATCATGGCATCTGGTCCTATCACTTCATGGCAAATAGATGGGGAAACAGTAGAAACAGTGTCAGGATTTATTTTTGGGGGCTCCAGAGTCACTACAGATGATGATTGCAGCCATGAAATTAAAAGACGCTTACTCCTTGGAAGAAAAGTTATGACCAACCTAGATAGCATATTCAAAAGCAGAGACATTACTTTGTCAACAAAGGTCCATCTAGTCAATGCTATGGTTTTTCCAGTGTTCATGTATGGATGTGAGAATTGGACTGTGAAGAAAGCTGAGTGCTGAAGAATTGATGCTTTTGAACTGTGGTGTTGGAGAAGACTCTTGAGAGTCCCTTGACTGCAAGGAGATCCAACCAGTCCATTCTGATGGAGATCAGCCCTGAGATTGCTTTGGAGGGAATGATGCTGAAGCTGAAACTCCAGTAATTTGGCCAATTCATGTGAAGTGTTGACTCACTGGAAAAGACCCTGATGCTGGGAGGGATTGAGGGCAGGAGGAGAAGGGGATGACCGAAGATGAGATGGCTGGTTGGCATCACTGACTTGATGGACATGGGTCTGAGTGAACTCCAGGAGTTGGTGATGGACAGGGAGGCCTGGTTTGCTGCAATTTGTGGGGTCGCAGAGTCGGATACGACTGAGCTACTGAACTGACATGAATCCATCACGGGTGTACATGTGTTCCCCATCCTGAACCCCCCTCCCACCTCCCTCCCCATCCCATCCCTCTGGGTCATCCCAGTGCAACAGCCCCGAGCATCCTGTATCATGCATCGAACCTGGACTGGCAATCTGTCTCACATATGATAATATACATGTTTCAATGCCATTCTCCCAAACCATCCCACCCGTGCCCTCTCCCACAGAGTCCAAAAGACTGTTCTATATTCTGTGTCTCTTTTGCTGTCTTGCATACAGGGTTACTGTAACCATCTTTCTAAATTCCATATATATGCGTTATACTGTATTGGTGTTTTTCTTTCTGGCTTACTTCACTCTGTATTATTGGCTCCAGTTTCATGCACCTCATTAGAACTGATTCAAATGTATTCATTTTAATGGCTGAGTAATACTCCATTGTGTATATGTACCACAGCTTTCTTATCCATTCGCCTTCTGATGGACATCTAGGTTGCTTCCATGTCCTGGCTACTATAAACAGTGATGCGATGAAAACTGGGGTACACGTGTCTCTTTCATTTCTGATTTTCTCAGTGTGTATGCCCAACAGTGGGATTGCTGGGTCATATGGCAGTTCTATTTCCAGTTTTTTAAGGAATCTCCATACTGTTCTCCATGGTGGCTGTACTAGTTTGCAATCCCACCAACACTGTAAGAGGGTTCCCTTTTCTCCACACCCTCTCCAGCATTTATTGCTTGTAGACTTTTGGATCGCAGCCATTCTGACTGGCGTGAAATGGTACCTCATTGTGGTTTTAATTTGCATTTCTCTAATAATGAGTGGGAGAAGGCAATGGCACTCCACTCCAGTACTCTTGCCTGGAAGGCTGCAGTCCATGGGGTCACTGAGGGCCGGGCACGACTGAGTGACTTCACTTTCACTTACCACTTTCCTGCATTGGAGAAGGCAATGGCAACCCACTCCAGTGTTCTGGCCTGGAGAATCCCAGGGACGGGGGAGCCTGGTGGGCTGCCCTCTATGGGGTTGCACAGAGTCGGACACAACTGAAGTGACTTAGCAATAATGAGTAATGTTGAGCATGTTTTCATGTGTTTGTTAGCCATCTGTATGTTTTCTTTGGAGAAATGTCTGTTTAGTTCTTTGGCCCATTTTTTGATATGGTCGTTTATTTTTCTGGAATTGAGCTGCAGGAGTTGCTTGTATATTTTTGAGATTAATTCTTTGTCGGTTGCGTCATTTGCTATTATTTTCTCCCATTTTGAAGGCTGTCTTTTCACCTTGCTTAGAGTTTCCTTTGTTGTGCAGAAGCTTTTAATTTTAATTAGGTCCCATTTGCTTATTTTTGCTTTTATTTCCAATATTATGGGAGGTGGGTCATAGAGGATCCTGCTGTGATGTACGTCGGAGAGTGTTTTGCCTATGTTCTCCTCTAGGAGTTTTATAGTTTCTGGTCTTACATTTAGATCTTTAATCCATTTTGAGTTTATTTTTGTGTATAGTGTTAGAAAGTGTTCTAGTTTCATTCTTTTATAAGTGGTTGACCAGTTTTCCCAGCACCACTTGTTAAAGAGATTGTCTTTTCTCCATTGAGTATTCTTGCCTCCTTTGTCAAAGATAAGGTGTCCATAGGTGGATGGATTTATCTCTGGGCTTTCTATTTTGTTCCATTGATCTATATTTCTGTCTTTGTGCCAGTACCATACTGTCTTGATGACGGTGGCTTTGTAGTAGAGCCTGAAGTCAGGCAAGTTGATTCCTCCAGTTCCATTCTTCTTTCTCAAGATTGCTTTGACTTTCGAGGTTTTTTGTATTTCCATACAAATTGTGAAGTTATTTGATCTAGTTCTGTGAAAAGTACTGTTGTTAGCTTGATAGGGATTGCATTGAATCTATAGATTGCTCTGGGGGTAGTATACTCATTTTCACTATATTGATTCTTATGACCCATGAAGATGGTATATTTCTCCATCTATTAGTGTCCTCTTTGATTTCTTTCTTTTTAAAAAAATTTTTTTAAAATTTATTTATTTATTATTTTACTTTACAATTCTGTATTGGTTTTGCCATACATTGACATGAATCCACCACGGGTGTACATGCATTCCCAAACCTGAACCCGCCTCCCACCCCCCCCTCCCCACAACATCTCTCTGGGTCATCCCCGCGTACCAGCCCCAAGCGTGCCATATCCTGCATCGGACATAGACTGGCAATTCGATTCTTACATGATATTATGCATGTTTCAATACCATTCTCCCAAGTCATCTCACCCTCTCCCTCTCCCACTGAGTCCAAAAGTCCATTATACACATCTGTGTCTTTTTTGCTGTCCTGCATACAGGGTCATCATTGCCATCTTTCTAAATTCCATATATATGTGTTAGTATACTGTATTGGTGTTTTTCTTTCTGGCTTACTTCACTCTGTATAATTGGCTCCAGTTTCGTCCATCTCATCAGAACTGATTCAAATGTATTCTTTTTAATGGCTGAGTAATACTCCATTGTGTATATGTACCACAGCTTTCTTATCCATTCATCTGCTGATGGACATCTAGGTTGTTTCCATGTCCTGGCTATTATAAACAATGCTGCGATGAACATTGGGGTACATGTGTCTCTTTCAATTCTGGTTTCCTCAGTGTGTATGCCCAGTAGTGGGATTGCTGGGTCATAAGGCAGTTCTATTTGCAATTTTTTAAGGAATCTCCACACTGTTCTCCATAGTGGCTGTACTAGTTTGCATTCCCACCAACAGTGTAGGAGGGTTCCCTTCTCTCCACACCCTCTCCAGCATTTATTGCTTGTAGATTTTTGGATTGCAGACATTCTGACTGGTGTGAAGTGGTACCTCATTGTGGTTTTGATTTGCATTTCTCTAATAATGAGTGATGTTGAGCATCTTTTCATGTGTTTGTTAGCCATCCGTATGTCTTCTTTGGAGAAATGTCTATTTAGTTCTTTGGCCCATTTTTTGATTGGGTCATTTATTTTTCTGGAATTGAGCTGCAGGAGTTGCTTGTATATTTTTGAGATTAGTTGTTTGTCAGTTGCTTCATTTGCTATTATTTCTCCCATTTGGAAGGCTGTCTTTTCACTTTGCTTATATTTTCCTTTGTTGTGCAGAAGCTTTTAAATTTAATTAGGTCCCATTTGTTTATTTTTGCTTTTATTTCCAGAATTCTGGGAGGTGGATCATAGAGGATCCTGCTGTGGTTTATGTCGGAGAGTGTTTTGCCTATGTTCTCCTCTAGGAGTTTTATAGTTTCTGGTCTTACATTTAGATATTTAATCCATTTTGAGTTTATCTTTGTGTGCAGTGTTAGAAAGTGATCTAGTTTCATTCTTTTACAAGTGGTTGACCAGTTTTCCCAGCACCACTTGTTAAAGAGATTGTCTTTACTTCATTGTATATTCTGGCCTCCTTTGTCAAAGATAAGGTGTCCATATGTGTGTGGATTTATCTCTGGGCTTTCTATTTTGTTCCATTGATCTATATTTCTGTCTTTGTGCCAATACCATACTGTCTTGATGACTGTGGCTTTGTAGTAGAGCCTGAAGTCAGGCAGGTTGATTCCCCCAGTTCCATTCTTCTTTCTCAAGATTGCTTTGGCTATTCGTGGTTTTTTGTATTTCCATACAAATCTTGAAATTATTTGTTCTAGTTCTGTGAAAAATATCGCTGGAAGCTTGATAGGGATTGCATTGAATTTGTAAATTGCTTTGGGTAGTATACTCATTTTCACTATATTGATTCTTCCGATCCATGAGCATGGTATATTTCTCCATCTATTAGTGTCCTCTTTGATTTCTTTCATCAGTGTTTTATAGTTTTCTATATATAGGTCTTTAGTTTCTTTAGGTAGATATATTCCTAAGTATTTTATTCTTTTTGTTGCAATGGTGAATGGAATTGTTTCCTTAATTTCTTTTCTACTTTCTCATTATTAGTGTATAGGAATGCAAGGGATTTCTGTGTGTTAATTTTATCTCCTGCAACTTTACTATATTCATTGATTAGCTCTAGTGATTTTCTGGCAGAGTCTTTAGGGTTTTCTATGTAGATGATCATGTCATCTGCAAACAGTGAGAGTTTTACTTCTTTTTCCAATTTGGATTCATTTTATTTCTTTTTCTGTTTTGATTGCTGTGGCCAGAGCTTCCAAAACTGTGTTGAATAGTAGTGGTGAGAGTGGGCACCCTTGTCTTGTTCCTGACTTTAGGGGAAATGCTTTCAATTTTTCACCATTGAGGATAATGTTTGCTGTGTGTTTGTCATATATAGCTTTTATTATGTTGTGGTACGTTTCTTCTATTCCTGCTTTCTGGAGGGTTTTTATCACAAATGGATGTTGAATTTCCTCAAAGGCTTTCTCTGCATCTATTGAGATAATCATATGGTTTTTATTTTTCAATTTGTTAATGTGGTGTATTACATTGATTGATTTGTGGATATTGAAGAATCCTTGCATCCCTGGGATAAAGCCCACTTGGTCATGATGTATGATCTTTTTAATATGTTGTTGGATTCTGTTTGCTATGATTTTGTTAAGGATTTTTACATCTATGTTCATCAGTGATATTGGCCTGCAGTTTTCTTTTTTTTTTGTGGCCTCTTTGTCTGGTTTTGGTATTAGGGTGATGGTGGCCTCATAGAATGAGTTTGGAAGTTTATCTTCCTCGGAAATTTTCTGGAAGAGTTTGAGTAGGATAGGTGTTAGCTCTTCTCTAAATTTTTGGTAGAATTTAGCTGTGAAGCCATCTGGTCCTGGGCTTTTGTTTGCTGAAAATTTCTGATTACAGTTTCAATTTCCGTGCTTGTGATGGGTCTGTTAAGATTTTCCATTTCTTCCTGCTTCAGTTTTGGAAAGTCGTACTTTTCTAAGAATTTGTCCATTTTTTCCCAAGTTGTCCATTTTATTGGCATATAGTTGCTGATAATAGTTTCTTATGATCCTTTGTATTTCTGTGTTGTCTGTTGTGATTTTTCCATTTTCATTTCTAACTTTGTTGATTTGATTTTTCTCCCTTTGTTTCTTGATGAGTCTGGCTAATGGTTTGTCAATTTTATTTATCCTCTCAAAGAACCAGGTTTTGGCTTTGTTGTTTTTTGCTATGGTCTCTTTTGTTTCTTTTGCATTTACTTCTGCCCTAATTTTTAAGATTTCTTTCCTTCTACTAACCCTATGGTTCTTTGTATCTCCCTTTTCTAGTTGCTTTAGGTGTAGAGTTAGGTTATTTATTTGACCTTTTTTCTTGTTTTTTTTTTTTTTTTTTTTTTTTTTTTTTTTTTT